>NC_054872.1:1181511-1256511 GCF_018320785.1 Cheilinus undulatus
CCAGTGGATGCCTTTTTCTCTGAGGCACGGGGGAGACCTCGCCGCTTTCTTTAGCCTCTTGGCCAACCGGGGTAGATGAATGAACGCGCCGATGCCTGGATTCGCTGTTAGTTTCAGTGAGTAACCGATTTCTCATGCAAAAGTTTAAAGTTTCTTCCAGCGTCCGCTGGTCAAACTGGCCGCTTGATCCCTCAGTTTTTTGGGGTCCATTTTGTGCCGATACTGAATATTCTAAAACTTCTAGTTTAGATTACCTAACCTGACACGCCAGATGGATTTATTTCACACATCCATCTGGGAAAGCTTCAATAGGAAACGTTTGAGAAAAGGCAGAGGATTTGGAAAATCCTCAAAGTGTGATTGGATGAACGTTCTGTCTGTCACATCTCTACGGGCCAATCAGAGCAACAAAACTCGTGACGTAGCCGTGACCGAGGTTCACATGCTCAGCTACTGAGGAATAACGTGAACCATGGCAACTACAGACACGTCAGTACTCGACTTTTGTGGTTTTTGAAAAGAAAACAACTCACTGCTGTACTTTGTTCTTCTTTTAACCAAGAAACGTCGTCAAGTTCCTCCATAACTCCACCAGCTCTTGCTGCTGCTTGTTTACATCATGACTCTGCTGCGCCTGAAAGTACTGCCCCTCGTCACTGATTGGTCCTGTCACTTTCTAACCGGGCCCAAACGGTTCAGACGGGAGCTTTGCAAGATGGATTCACCAATGAAAAATAAGGAAACGGGCGTATCCATCTGCTTTGCAAGGTAATAGATTACTTCCATCCCTGCGTCTCCACTTCCTGCTCTGATCTCTGTGGCTTTGGTCTACCGTCTCTACTGTGTTCTGACTACGTATCCCAGAAGCCCCAAAATTACTCACAGGGAGCGTGAGAGCGCCCCCTGCCAGCTGCTGAAAAACACTTTGTCATATATTCACGTCAGTGGCACTCAGTGAGTTAAAAGCCTTTTTTTGTCAGTTTTAAACCCTTTCACCACTTTTTTCTGCCTGTTTTTGTCACTTCTAAACCAGATCTTGCCTCTCTGTCTGTAGTTGGCTCTGTTGACACATTAATACCACTTTTAAGCCAAATTTCACAGTTTGATATGCCAGTTTCTCCAGTTTCTGACTATTTCTGCCTCAGTTAACCCTTTTTTTGCCAGTTTATATCAATTTTCAGCCCATTTCACCAAATTTCCAACTATTTTTGCAAGTTGAACGCCATTTCAGCCACTTTTGAATCCCCTTGAAGCACTAAATATGCCCATTTTGCCGGTTTAACCCATTTTTGGGGGGTAATTTTCTGCCACTTTTATCCAATTTTTGGCATTTCTAACCCATTTCTGTTATTTTCAAAATCTAATTTCACCACCTTTCCCAGCATTTTTGCCATTATTAACTCTTATTATCTATTCATGAATTTTAATGCTGTTTTTAACAAAAGGATTTACATTTTTTAGGAGGGATACTGACTACACAGATGAATACAGATTTGTTTCTTTGATCAGAGTGGTTATTATTCAGGTTAAATATAAAATACCACAGCTTAACTTTGCAGTGGACCATGGTTTTACTGGCTCCCAGTTTGGCTGAGCCCCAGAAAGCTCTCCCATTTATCCCCCCTGATGGACGGCCTTGTCTCCACATACCTGATATTGAATGTTCATGTCTGTGTTCGACCACCTTCTGTCACAACTGAACCAGGAAAAGGACCCACAAGCACAACAGAGTCACTAGAGACTGAATCAAGGTCCGTTTAATGAAGAGCAAAGGTCGGTACACAAGAGTCAGGATCAGGCAGAGGTATCCAAAACGTAAGGCTGAGAACTAGATCCAATACGAAAAACTGGTCAGAAACTAGGAAACACAAAGATAAAGGCTGGTACTCTTAGCACAGGGTTAAAGACGAACTGGCTCATGAGGAAGGGACTAGGGAGACTAAATACACTAGGGAGGGGGAAGACTCACAGAGGCGGGAAACTCACACACGGGGGAAGGGCAGGAAACAGACCTAAAACAGAGAGACAAAAGGTAAGTCACCAAAATAAAACAGGAAACAAGACCACACATGAGGGAATAAAATAAAACTACTATCCTGGAGCTGTGACACCTTCAGGAACAATGGGGGTCCCGGGTCTCTGGTACTTTTATTTTAGGGGTCGCAGGCTGAAAAGGTTGAGGACCCCTGGGTTACACAAGCAAGACAAACCCTTTAAATCTTGAATACCAGTCACTCTAGTCTGGTTTTTGGACTCTGCTGAGGTAGGAACATTTCTTTCCATCCTCCAGAGTGACTGTCATCAGCATCCTCCAAAAACAGGCAGTTGTTTGCAGCTGTGGCTGTTTTAGTACATCTGTCTGAGTAGATAACAAAGAGCCACACAAGAGATCGAAACCCAAGCACATAAAAACACGGACCTGCATTTTTTCAAAACTATTAGATAATGTTTTATCTCATCACTGGTGCTAAATCATGCATCGCTTCTTGCAAAGGGGGGTCATGAGCTCACATAACATCAGAGTGCATCAAATAAAGCTTAAAGGTGCTGCCTTCTACTGTCAGCCACACTCCCACTGATCCAGGAGACACATGCAACCAAAACACTGTCTTAGCCGGACAGTTATCCTCCTCAGCTCAGAAGATCAGTGCTCAGAAGTGCTCCCAAACTTTACAGAGAGTCCTGTCAGTTAAAATGATAGATCCAGTACACAATCAAAATCTCACAGTGTGATAGTACCTCAATAACAAGTCTACGGTACAGTATTTACTGTGGTATTAAAAACAACAACAACAAATGAAGACTTGGAGAGAGGTGACACTGGCATTTATGAAACAACAGCTGTACTTTAAATGCTACAGTATCGCTACAGTGCCATCGGCGTGTGTTAGGCTTCAAATCCAGCCTTCTCCTCCGCTCCGATGCAGATCTTTGCTGAGAGATTCACTCATACTCTGTCTGATCTGCTGTTGTGGCCAGCGTCTGAATATTGTTTTTTGTCCGTCACTTTTTTTCCTTTCATGACACCGTGAAACCAAAATGCTTCCACATGTCAGATTTGAAAGTCCCTTCCCTCGCCGTTTGTAGCATCCACCATTTTCATGCAAAGGATGATGGTAACTTCATGTGGCCTTCAGATTAGCTCAAGAACAGTGGTAGAGAGCTTCATGAATGGGTTTCCATGGTAACAGCTGCATCCAAGCCATACATCACCAAGGTCGATGCAAAGCATGGGATGCAGTGGTGTAAAGCACGCCACCACTGGACTCTAGAGCAGTGGAGACGCCTTCTCTGGAGTGACCAATCGTGCTTCTCCATCTGACAATCTGATGGACCAGTCTGGGTTTGGAGGTTGCCAGGAGTACTTGTCTGACTGCATTGTGCCAAGTGTAAAGTTTGGTGGATGGGGGATTATGGTGTAGGTTTGTTTTTCAAGAGCTGGGCTTGGCCCCTTAGTTCCAGTGAAAGGAACTCTGAATGCTTCAGCATACCAAGAGATTCTGGACAATTCCATACTCCCAACTTTGTGGGAACAGTTTGGGGATGGCCCCTTCCTGTTCCAACATGACTGTGCACCAGTGCACAAAGCAAGGTCCATAAAGACATGGAGGAGAGAGTTTGGTGTGGATCAACTTGACTGGCCTGCACAGAGTCCTGACCTCAACCCCATAGAACACCTTTGGGATGAATCAGAGCGGAGACTGAGAGCCAGGCCTTCTGGTCCAACATCAGTGCGCTTCTGGAAGAATGGTCAAAAATTCCCATAAACACATTCCTAAACCTTGTGGAAAGCCTTCCCAGAAGAGTTAAAGCTGTTCTAGCTGCAAAGGATGGACCGAGGTCATATTAAACCCTACGAATTAAGAATGGGATGTCACTGTAGTTCATATGTGAGTCAAGGCAGGTGAGCGAATACTTTTGGCAATATAGTGTATATTGTGGCTTTTTGAGGGTGGACCTTGATGATGGACGTATGTATGTCATTAATGAATCCATGAAATCTTTCTTTAGGCGTATTTAATCCACTATTGGCCCCATATTTCTTCTTTTATACATTCACCTTATGATATCATGCACACCTACAGTATGATGACAGAGTCTTCATGGCCCCCATCAATCTTATGACGAACCGTTGCCTGATTCCTCTCTGCTGTACACCAGGCTTTAAGGAAAGATCCACCATTGAAATGTTAGAGAAAAGTGCAGAAATGGTCAGTGAAGTATGTTTGCTGTTGTTTTTCTGCTAACAGGATGTATTATAATCCACAGTCTTTCATTCGAAGCTCTAGTCCCTTTCATAATCTCTGCATAAAGTCTAGATGTGTCTCATAAAGCCAGCCGTCTGAATGGATTGTCAGTAAAACGGTTGTATAATCGCTGCTGGTAACTGTAGCTCTGCAGACAAAGGAGTCTTTCCAATCTCCTCTAAACTAATACATCATTCATTTCATAAAGCTCCTCATATTCCTTTCAGCATCCGTCCTCTATCTGCTGCAGCGAAACCAGAAAAACCATTTGAATTAATCAATTAAAATTCTCCAATGATAAATTTGATTTTCCTTGCTTATCATAATTAAACGTTCCCCTTGTCAATACCGTCCTGCTCACATTGTGGGAGTCATTTAGTGGCGTTTGGATTTATTATTGAGCTCAGATTAATGTGGTGAGACTGCAGAGCATGGATGGATGTGTGTTTGATCCGCTTTAATGTAAGATGACAAAAAGAGAACAAAACGTAGAGAAACAGAGGACAGGAAGAACTCAGAGAGCATGCTAATGCTTTTACCTGTGATCATTGATTCATTAGACACTGAGAACAGCAGCCAGCTCCACCAGAGTCCCACAGAATCACCCACAACTAGCACAGAAATATAAAACAATAGGACAGTATTACTGATTTGTTGGTAAGTTACAGCAGAGTGAGTGATTTCTACCTTTTTCTACAGTCTTTAAAGCAGGGATGTCAGACTCAGTCACAGCAGGGGCCAAACTGTGAATTTAGGTCCAACCTGAGGGCCTAACAGGGTCCAGATTTACCTTAGACCGTCAACTTCATCTTCACCAGTCAGGAATGACAGGGCAAAAATATAACACTGATGAGATGTGATCAAAAAAGTCAAAAGTTAAAATCCTGTTTTTAACAGTTAAAGTACTAAATAAATTCAAAATACCAGCAAAAATTCAAAAGTTTACGTTTGAAATGTCAAAATAGGAGATAAAATTGAAAACCATGAATGTAAAAGGTCAAAAGATGAGATAAAAATATTAAAATTTTGAACTGAAAAAGTCAATATTTGGGATTAAAAATGATATTCAGGAGTTGAAAAGGCCAAAATCTGAGAAAAATTCTAAATATAGAGTTAAGAAGGTGAAAATATATGACATAATTTTAAAAATCAAGAGTTTTAAAGGTGAAAATATGAAAAAAAAAAATCTAAATAATGAGTTTTTACTGCAAAATATGAGAAAAAAATCTAAATAATGAGTTTTTATTGTGAAAATCTGAGAAAAAATAAAAATACTGAGTTATAAAGGCCAAAGTTAAGACAAAAATTTAAGATTTAAAATCAAAAAGTTTAATATTTGGCAAACTATAACTTAAAAATTAAAATCTTGAATCTAAAACATTAAAATATGAGATAAAAATAATGATTTCAAAAAGGACAAAATGTGACATAAAAAGTCAAAACCAAAACTTTAAGTCAGAACTGTGAGATGCAAATTAGAAAATATGAAATGAAAACTCAAATTTCTTCCCCATATTGCCCATGGACTCTATGGCGCTGAAAGACAGTTCGTTTCGCTAAGTTCACAGCTGAAGTATACCACCGCCTGTTGCGCTGCTTATGTCAATCTTCTGATCGATGACACGCGCAGCCAACAGCTGATGGATGTGTGGCTGACAGACGGTGACACAGGAAGGAGACATGATGAAGAAGTGCAAAAACAAAGTTACAAACTCACAGATACCGGCACTAAGATGGAGTCTGCGCGCATACACGATAATTTAACACTATATTCTCCTCACAGAGAACATTTCATCATTCTGGACCGTTACGGTGAACTTACTACGCAGTGGCGGACCATGTACGGCCCCAAGAAGCGCAAGCGGAGGAGGGGTTGGGGGATGGAGCGTGATCTGAATAGGTCAGGGATCAGCTCCGTTTCTTCTTTAGCTCTCCCACCAACAGTTTTAAAGGGCATCTTTGTGATCTTTGATGACTTCCAGTTAGGTGTTGTTTTCTGTTAGCAGAGATGCTGCTCCAAGTGTCTGCACAATATTGATCTCGCCAGACGCATTTTTCCTTGACGGGAAATCACATGACGTTTGATCTCACGAGATCTCCTCACACCCCTAACGTTAAGTTATCTCAGCTTAGCATGATCATTGCATCTTTCAGCTGAATAGTACAAACGACTAATTTGATTTAGTAATGTCGACATTTTTTGACAAAACATAAAAGAATAAGTAATGATTGCTAAAAAGTTGAAGTAGAAACAAAATCCAAGTTTACAGTGTACTGGAGAAAATGTGTAGACTTCATACTGGTGGACCAGTTATAATAAAGACATGATCTGGTGGACCAGTTATAATAAAGACATGATCTGGTGGACCAGTTATAATAAAAACATGATCTGGTGGACCAGTTATAATAAAGACATGATCTGGTGGACCAGTTATAATAAAGACGTGATCTGGTGGACCAGTTATAATAAAGACGTGATCTGGTGGACCAGTTATAATAAAGCTATGATCTGGTGGACCAGTTATAATAAAAACATGATCTGGTGGACCAGTTATAATAAAGACATGATCTGGTGGACCAGTTATAATAAAGACGTGATCTGGTGGACCAGTTATAATAAAGACGTGATCTGGTGGACCAGTTATAATAAAGACATGATCTGGTGGACCAGTTATAATAAAGACATGATCTGGTGGACCAGTTATAATAAAAACATGATCTGGTGGACCAGTTATAATAAAGACATGATCTGGTGGACCAGTTATAATAAAGACGTGATCTGGTGGACCAGTTATAATAAAGACATGATCTGGTGGACCAGTTATAATAAAGACGTTCTGGTGGACCAGTTATAATAAAGACGTGATCTGGTGGACCAGTTATAATAAAGACGTTCTGGTGGACCAGTTATAATAAAGACATGATCTGGTGGACCAGTTATAATAAAGACATGATCTGGTGGACCAGTTATAATAAAGACGTGATCTGGTGGACCAGTTATAATAAAGACATGATCTGGTGGACCAGTTATAATAAAAACATGATCTGGTGGACCAGTTATAATAAAGACATGATCTGGTGGACCAGTTATAATAAAAACATGATCTGGTGGACCAGTTATAATAAAGACGTGATCTGGTGGACCAGTTATAATAAAGACATGATCTGGTGGACCAGTTATAATAAAAACATGATCTGGTGGACCAGTTATAATAAAGACGTGATCTGGTGGACCAGTTATAATAAAGACATGATCTGGTGGACCAGTTATAATAAAAACATGATCTGGTGGACCAGTTATAATAAAAACATGATCTGGTGGACCGGGTGTAACTGTGCCATGGGCCGGGTTTGGCCCCCGAACCTTGAGATAAAATCATCACCAAAAAGAGAATTTTCTGGCTACTGTCAGAGTTATCAGGCTATAAGGGGTCAAGGTTGACTGTGGGAGCTGGAGGCAGATCTATGTGTGACATTTCTAGGTGGATCAGGATCTAGAGAAATGTGTGTGTGTGCTGTTTTATAAATCTGAATTGTTTTTGGAGCATCTATGTCTTGAGCTGTGATATTCAACCTGTGGCTCTTTAATGTCTTAATTTTAAGTATTATTCCCTCAGAAAACCTTTCAAAGGGAAACTTTTGGCCCTTTTTTCACTATTTTTTGCCACTTTTTCCCCATTTAAGCTAGCTTGTGCCATTGAATACCACTGTTTTCCTTATTTTTGGCCCATTTTGACCTTTTTTTTTTTTTTTTTTTTGCTTTTTTTTTTCTATTTTTGCCACTTTTATCCCATTTTTGCCCTTTTTCATATAAGCTACCTTTTGTCATTAAGAACCACTCTACTCCTAGTTTTTGCCCTTTTTTGCCACTTTTATCATGTTATTTCCCCTTTTCACCACTTTCAGCTAACTTTCACCATTAAATACCACTTGTTTCCTTTTTTGCCCATTGTAGTCACTTTTCACTCTTTTTTTTTGGCCACATTAGGACCATTTTATGTCACCGTCAACTCATTTTTTGTCACTTCTCGCTCATTTTTTCTTACTTTCTGACCACTTTTCACCCATCTTTGCCACCTTTAACTTATTGTTATTGTACTTCAAGCTGATTTGCTTCACCTCTTAGATTGTGGCTCTTGCAAAGGTATTTTTCAACAGCGTGGCTCTTTGGTTGAGTAATGCTGGTCTTGAGCATGAATTCTCTACAATGTTCTATAAATGAGCCTCCCGGTGTGCGTGACGCCACATGTGGCCGATCTCTGAAACACAACACCAGTCAGAAAGTGTTTAAAAATCCTAACTGACAGCAGTAAACTTTGGTATTCATTATTCATTCTAGCTGATAAATCAAAACACGGATCAGACGTCTCCATCATCCAGACTCCTGGTTATTAAAGCAGCTCTCACGCCGCTGTTATTTCTGATCTGAAATAAAGGAATGTTAATGTGCATCACAATGAGTCTCATGTGTGGGACCGGGATGCCTGTTGCCATGGTTTCAGGTGTGACAGCGTGGGGATTTGATGGTAGGCCTTGGCTGGAGCTTGGCATTTGAAGGGCAAGAATAATTTGTGCTACACAGGTCCAAAGTGGAAATCTAAGAGAGTGTGAACATTACTGTGTCGACGCTGGAACAGAGCACTCAGAGGAGTTTCTCACCCGGGTTTATTCCTCTTTTATTCAGGGACAGAGGGTTATACAGAGAAGTTCGGATGACAGCTCTGAATCAAACAGAAATATGGGTTCTTAGAGGGAATGTTTCACATGGAGTTTGAGTTTGGGGTTGTTTAGAACTAGAAATACTAGTCTGACTTCTCCTCCAGGTCAGGGTATCATTGCATATTTGATTTTGATTTGACAGAACTGAAGGACATAGATGTCTGTACTTGTCTTTGCTTTTGAACCAGGAAGTATCAAGTGGCGTATTTATGGCGTGGACAGAAGTTTGCTTAGTCAGGCATTGGGAAAGCATCATAAATGGAAATCAGCACATCTGAATACAACAACAATTCCAAAAAAGCTGGGGCGCTGCATACAATCTAAATTAAAACAAATAAAAAAGTCAATGAGTGTCAAATCTCATAAACCCATATTTGATTCACAACAGAACAGAAACAAAATATCAGAGGTTAAACTGAGACATTTTAACATTTCAGGAAAAATTTTAGCTCATTTTGAATTTGATGGAAGCAACACATCTCAGAAAAGTAGGGACGGCAACAGAAGGCTGGAAAAGTAAGTGGTACAACTGAAAAACAGCTGGAGGAACATTTAACACCAATAGTGTTGTCAGCAGTTTGGTCAATTAGGTTAATTCGTGACTCTAAATTGCCCGTAGGTGTGAGTGTGAGCATGCCTGGTTGTCTATCTCTATGTCAGCCCTGCGATTGACTGGCGACTAGTCCGGGGTGTAACCCGCCTCTCACCCGATGACAGCTGGGATAGGCTCCAGCCCCCCCGTCACCCGTAACGGAATAAGCGGTATAGAAAATGGATGGATGGAGGTTGTCAACAGGTCAGTAAGGCATAAAAGGAGCATTTTAGAGAGGCAGACTCTCTCAGGAGTAGAGATGGGCAGAAGTTCAGTCGGCATGAAAAACTGAGTCTGAAAATTGTGGAACAATTTGAGAAAAATGTTCCTCAATATAAAATGGTGCTGACTTTGAATCTTTCTCCATCTACAGTCCATAATATCATCAACAGAGTCAGAGAATCTGGAGAAATCTCTGTGAGCAAGAGACAAGGCTGAAGGGGCCCTCAGGGGCCACCGCATTAAAAACAGGCATGATTCTGTACTGAAATCACTGCATGGGCTCAGGAACATTCCAGAAATCATCATCTGTCAACACAGTTGGCCGTGCCATCCACCAATGACAGGTAAGCTGGATCATGGAGAGAAGAAGCCATATGTGAACAGGATCCAGAAACACCGCCGCCTTCTCTGGACCAGAGATCATTTAACATGGAAAACTGTTCTGTGGTCAGAGGAATCAAAGCTCATTTAACATGGACTGAGGAAACATGGAAAACTGTTCTGTGGTCAGAGGAATCAAAGCTCATTTAACATGGACTGAGGAAACATGGAAAACTGTTCTGTGGTCAGAGGAATCAAAGCTCATTTAACATGGACTGAGGAAACATGAGAACTGGTCTGTGGTCAGAGGAATCAAAGCTCATTTAACATGGACTGAGGAAACATGGAAAACTGTTCTGTGGTCAGAGGAATCAAAGCTCATTTAACATGGACTGAGGAAACATGGAAAACTGTTCTGTGGTCAGAGGAATCAAAGCTCATTTAACATGGACTGAGGAAACATGGAAAACTGTTCTGTGGTCAGAGGAAGCCACAGACGCCGTGTCCCGAGGACTAAAGAGGAGAGGGAGCATCCAGCTTGTTCTCCTGGCTCAGATCTCAGAGAATGAGAATGGTGGATGGATCCAAAGACTTCAAGTCTGATGTATGGAAGCATTTTGGTTTCCTGGTGTTGAGAAAGGAGAAAAGGTGGCGGACAAACAAAACCATCACAGACGCTGTCAGACTGTGGGGGCAGACTGGATGGGGAGTACCAGTGATCTGACTAGGTACAGATTCATGAAGATATGAGAGGCAGAATCTGGCCAGGCCAAAAGAGTCTGAAGGTGATATAGAAGAGCAACTGTTGTTTAATAGATGCCAAGGCCACTTTTTTACCTGTCTTCATTTTTGTTTTTGATACTGTATTAAACACTGAATTATGGACTTGTTCCCAGGTTTATCGTCCCTGTTCTTCACTAATCAGACATCTGGATTATTGATCCATTTTCCCACACAGTAATTCACCCACCCATGGTTCCAGTCCGTCGACAGGGGTCTCTGTACTGTCAGTAGTTTGGTATGAAGACATTTTGGGGCTTGACCTTGTTGTTAGCGCCACAGGTCCTCCTCAGGGATGTTTTAGGATAATCTAAATATGTTTTAATGCTGTTAATTTCCTCTTGGTTCCTTGTTTAAAAATAAACAGCTCAGCCAATGACAGTAATTGTAGATGTGTATCTGAATGCCTATATTGAGTATATCTTGAGGCCCCAGACATCTGCCTAACTGGCCTGATGGAGCAAACTGAAGCGAAACTCCAGTCTAAAATCTTCCTGCCGGTAGAGTCTTTGCCGATGCGGTCATGAAGTGGAGGAAAAGCCTGTTGTATCTAATAACCTTTTAAATAAAACCTCAGGCTGATAAATGAAAAAAAAAAAAACCCTTCAGTGGATTATCTGTCGCCAAAAACACCTGATGTGTCAAATGTGATCCCAAGAAATATTATTGATCACCTCCATGCCAGGTAAATGAGTCAAACCTTAGAAAAACAAATCCCTGTTTTGTAAAGTGAAATCATAGAAGTAGAAATGTTCTGATCATAAATGCAGAGTCAGGTCCGTTTAGAGCTGTAAAGTACTAACTTTCCTTCGTTCACAGTCATTTCTACTTACTTTATTCTCCTTCCTGTCCCCCTACGGAAATCTGGGATCATGTGACTGCATACTTCCAGTGAGATCCCATCCCTGTGACTCTGGTTTCCTGTAGTTTCTGCAGTAACCTTGCCTGCAGATGGATTCGCCCTTTTCTGTGTTTCTCACTGGCGAATCTGTCTTGCGAAGCTCCCCTCTGAACCGTTTGGGCCCAGTTAGAAAATGATAGGACCAATCAGCAGCGAGGGGCAGTACTGCCGGGCGCGGCTGCTTAACAAGGTTAGCGTTAGCATCAGTTTTATCGGAACTTGACGACATTTCTTTGTTAAAAGAACAAAGAACAGCAGCGAGTTGTTTTCTTTTCAGAAACGACAGGGTCGTAGCCGCTGTGGCGGCCTGTGTTTTGTCGCACTGATTGGCCCGTAAAGATGTGACACACACAACATTCATCCAATCACCCTTACTGTTTCCTCTACGTTTTCACCATACATGCTCGCCATTATCAGTGAATTCACCTAAGCTGCTGTTAAAACGCCGTTAAAGGTGCAGGCACAAGCGTGTCTGTAAGTTTTGTAAAGAGACGTGGTTTCTGTTAGTCTTTATTTCCTCTTGAGGAGTCGGCTGACAGCGAGCTAAAGAGAACAAAAATCTGCTCAGACATGAACAACAGAAAATGAAATAATGGCAATATGACGGATTCTGACGCTTGGTTAACCTGCTCTTCATAATTTAAAGTGACGGTGTACGGTAACACAATCAGAGCTCTTCTAAATGAAGCAGAAACCTTTCAGTGAAATCAGTGCAGCTTTATCTATGCAGGAGTTCTACCAAGAGATCCGAGAACACATCACAAACCCTGTCTCTTTAATGTTTACTCTGAAAATAGCACAAAGTCAAAGGTCCCTCTAGTAGCATGTCTCTAAACTCGGCTTGTTCTCCTTCGGTCCAAAGATGCCGATGTATGAGAAACATTTATAAATACTTTCTGTAGTCCTGTTTTACATCTGCAGCCTCTTTCTGACCTCTCAGCTGTACTTTATCTATCAGGAAACCTTGGGATTTACTCCAAGCTTCAGGTTAAAGTCTGGTGCTTTACATTACAGCTCAACAACATCAGATTATACTAATGACGTCTAATTCACCAGAGCAAGAGCCATGCTTGGCTTTGGACTGTAACAGGTATAAGTGGGGTTATGGGAGAGGAGTTTAAGGAGTTAGGTGATGGAAAAGAAGCTCATATAAAGAAAAATCCACCTTAAGAGGACTGGTTCATGACACGCTTCTAAAAAACAGACATGTTTATAGGAGGAATGCAGGTTTTACATTTGTCCCAACTTCTATGTAGAGCAGCGGTGTCACAACAGGGCCCAGATTCTGGATTTAGGTCTAACCTGAGAGCCTACGAGGGTCAACACAACCTTAAACGGTCAACCTCAGTTTCACCTGTAATAAAATATGAAAAAACAGCACTGATGATAAATCATTTAGAAATTAAAAAAAAGTTAAAATGATGAGTTTTAAAGCCTCAGATCTGAGTTAAAGAGTCCATCTTATCAGTTCAAAAGGTTAGGACACGATATTAAAAATAGTAAAATAATATCAATTCAGGTCAAAATCCAATTTAAACTTGAAATCTTGAGTCAAAATATGACCTAAAATTTTAAATGTGAGTCTGATAGGTCAAAATATGGGGTTAAAATCCAAAGTTAGGAGATGAAAATGTGAAAATATGAGCTAAAATTAAAAAATAATGACTTAAAAAGTTGAAGATAAGACTTAAATTTAAAAATGAGAATCTAAAAGGTCAAAATATGATATAAAAAGTCAAAATTAGGAATTCAAAAAGTCAAATTTGACAAAAATTTGAATCATGAATTTAAAAGAAGATAATATGGGATTAAAAAGCCAAAATAATGAGTTAAAAAGGTAAAAATATGACTTAAAACTTAAAACTGTGAATCTAAAAGATAAAAATATGACATAAAATGTCCAAATTATTGGCTGAAAAGGTCAAAGCATGAAATCAAAAGTCAAAATCATAAATTTGAGTCAAAATCCTTAGATGCAAAATTGAAAAAGTAAAATAAAAGCACAAATTAACCTCTTTTCCCACATTCCTGACTTTTTACCTAAATTCTCTTACTCTTTACTTTTTCAGATTTTTACATTTTAGGAAGGATATCTTAAATCATCAGGATAAGTTCACATTTTACACTGGAGGAAATCTGCAGACCTCAGACTGGTGGGCCAGTTAAAACAGAAATATCATATGATCTTTCGGGCCAGATAAAACCGTTCTCCAGGCCGGATTTGGCCCCCAGGCCTTGAGTTTGACCCCCTGATGTAGAGTGTTGGGAAAAGTTTGACTGTCTTAAATCAGATGACAGGGTTCATTTATCACTGGTAGACTTTCATTAACTGGTCTGACTCCGCCGTCCAGCTCCAGTCTGTCCTGGTAGCATCAGTGCAGCGTGTCAGAGCCTGCTGGTGGCGGTTTTAGTTTGATTTTATTACAGTACAGGCAGACACATGGCCCAGAATAGCATGCAGTCATTTCAGTGAATAAATGCATAAATCCAGCTCTCTATCTGTTCATATTCCTCAGCTACTGGGATAGATCTGGTATTATCCTATCAGTTACTGCAGAACGACTGTAGCCTGGTGTTATCAGGGTAAACGACAGGACCATCTTAGATGAGCTACAAACAGACGGCACTCTGCAGATTAGCTGGTATTTGGTGCTAACAGAGATTTATAAACTGAGATTAAGAAGTGTTATATAATCTATCTTGTTTTAAAAGTTAATTTCTTATTTTTAGTGAGTATCTTTAAAGTATAATCTTAAATCAATCAATCAATCAATGGCTACTTAAATATTTCTAGATTTAACGATCCTACTTCAGGATATCTGCATGGACAGATAATTTCTAGTTTTAAATACCTTTTTACACAGATTTAGTGTTTTTATCTTATATCCAGGCACCCATTCTTTGCAGTGTATCGGTGAGAATCACTTCTATGTGGTGCATATCTTTGCTTGTTCCCCCTCCCTCTCTGGTTCCTGATGGACCGGGACTACTACAAGAACCAAACCTCAATGTAGTCCTTAAGAAGAGCTTGAACTGGCCTACGTGGACCTGCTTCTGGTTGTTTGACTGTAAAGGTGCAAAGAACATTTATTTGCAGAATCACAATCAAAGTTTTTAAGATCAGAGTCTTATTTTTACTGAGGATGTGGTTTGTCAGTTTATGGATCCTTATTAAAATGTTTGAATGGTTTGGTGCATTTATTTATCTCCATGCTCAGAGAGATCTCTCTTCCTTCTGCTGTTCTAGATGTGCAGCAGGTTTTAGTGATGCTAACATCCCCACTCTGTGCCTGACCTGGTTATAAAAACTTCATTTTTTAACCATCTCAGCTTCTTACATTGTTTGTCTCATGGAAACCATGGCTTTGCTGTGTCCGTGCCTTTGAATCTGTGTGTTATGGATTATCTATGAATGATCTTTACTACACTGTCTTCCACAGGCACATCTCACATCAGGGACACAAGCTTGATGGTTCAACATTAATGCTTTATATCAGGTGTCTCAAACAGCCCAGCCAGTCAGCAGATTTCATTTGGCCTGTAAGGTGTTTGGGGGGGAACTATATATGAAATCTAATAGCATGATCATTTCATCAATTCAAAAGAAATTGAGCATAGTTGGACTAAAATACCAGCACAAAAATCATTCATATGTCAGGATACTGCTAAATCTGGCAGGTCAAATGACAGGTACCCAAATGAAGAGCCGTTTCAGAGCCGAAAGAGCCGGCTCTTCTTGCTGAACCGAACCAAATGATCCGGATCTCTGTAAAAAGCCGAAATTCCCATCACTAGGTGGAAAGATTAGCGTGGATGCTGCTATAACGTTAGTTTTATCAGAACTTGACATGAACAAAGAGCAGCAGTGAGTTCTGTTCTTTGTGGAGACGATGTTTTTGTCCTCTTCCTGGCCGGATTCAGCAAGAGTCTAATCGTCACGTGTTTTGTTTCCCTGATTGGCCCGTAAAGATGAGACACACAGTGTTAATTTTGACAGCTGATTTTAATTTTAGTCTAAGTTTTAGTCTCTAAATAAAATGCACGTCAGATTTAGTACCATTTTCAAGAGGGTCTGGCTGCAGCCCTCGAGCAAAACTCTACGCTGGGGCGCTCGGTTGGAGACCTCTACATTGGGGCGAAACCTCTACGCTGGGACGTGACGTCATTGCCCAAGCCTACGCTAAGGCGTGCAGTGTGCTAGCTTTTGTTAGCATGACTACAACGCTGTGCTTATGACACATTAGCATAGCCCCGTAGTGATCTATGCTGGACCGTGCAGACACCGACCCAGCATACGGGTCTACACTGGACCGTGCAGTAGCAACCGCCGACCCATACGTATGGGTCAGTGTATGGGTCTACGCTATTAAACCCCAACTGGTTCGGTTTAGGCGTTTAAATCTGACTGGTTAGGTTTAGGGTCAGCCTGTCAGCAAGCGGATAGAGCTGAAATTTCGTTGCGGGTAATATACGTCACGCCCCAGCGTAGAGGTTTGCCCGAGGGCTGTAGCCAGATGCCTCTCACCATTTTAATCATTTCTATCCTTTTTAGTTCAAGTCTAGTTTTAGATGTGCATTAAATGTGAAATATTTGATTTTTCTTTTATTTGTCATTAACTTAGAAATTAGCCTTGAAATCAGAATGAAACAGAATCATGATAAAATCAACGCTGTGACCCAGCCATAAAAGATTCATGGTATATTTCTATATTTCCACCCTGACTGTGGACCACAGGCTGCATATTACCATGTGTTTGCTAGCCCTCGTGTTGAAGGGCCATCCTGCAGCATCCTGACAGCAGAATCTCTGCGGGCTTTCTCTACGTGTGTGAGCACGACATACACGGGTTTGACCTCCAGAGTGAGTCAATATTAGGTTTATAAATGAGGCTAACAGCGTGCATCATGGACGGGACTAAAAGAACTAACACTGCTGATAAACTTTCACTGATTCAAAGCAGACTGCAAAAACAAGCGTACCTCTGCAGCCACAGCAGACAAGACAGAAGAGAAGGCGTCAGGCTAGCAAACATGGTTTTAGCACTCAAGAATTTTAAATGTCAAAATAAAAAGTGTTCTTCCTTAAACAGAAAATCCACAGCGCACCTTTAAGGCGCTAGAGCAGTGTTAGCCAACCCTGCTCAACCAAAGAGCCAAACTGGTGAAAAACGCATTTTTAAGAGCCGCAATCTAAGAGGTTGTCAAAACCATTTAGGTCCATACAGAGCCTGGGATCACTCAGCAGGGGTCAAACTTATCTGTTGCCATTGTTTGCGTGTAAACATGGTCCATGTTGTTCTGATATATTGTTGTTTATGGACTTATAAACTGTTTTGCGCCATCTCCATTGGCACGGGTAAAATGGGGATAGGACGAGTGCGTGCAGCGCAGAGCAGTAGTGACGTCACACGCTGACTTGGACCCACGCCAGTGCTGTCGAGGCTGTGGAGCAAACTTTTATGGATTACTGTCGTTTTGGATTATAATGCGTTTTCCACACGTTCATGGCCTTGTACCCTCCGTGGAAGCTGCTGGGTACGGGATCATCTCCAGGCGGACTGAGGTGGTGAATGCGTGGCGTTGTGAGTACAAGCTGCGGCTTCACTACAAACTATTACAAACTGTCGGCTCTCTGCTTGCCATGCTGTGCGTGTAAACTTTGGGAACTCTTGGGAAGGCGTATGGGGAATTGTTTGTTTTGTGAGAGTGACACTTGAGCTGATTATACTGTGGCCGGTGTGTAAAATGGAGATGTGCTCGAGCGTGGGGTGGTGATTATTATCAGCATTCATTGATAATTACCTGGCGTTGTGAATAAAAAGCTGGTTTTTGAGGCCAAAAGCAACTTTGTTCTACTTCTTTATTTCACCCTGCTGAGATGTGGGAGGATCCTCCCGTGACCTGATAGTGCATCGTAGCTTTACCTCTTTGGAAAGACGGGTGAATTGTTACAAGGTGAAAGTGGCAAGAACAGCTTAAGTAGCATTAAAATAAGTTAAAGGTGGCATAAGTAGTCAAAAAGTGGCAAACACTGGGAGAAAAGTGGCAAAAACAGGCAGAATATGGCTAAAATGGGTGGGAAGTGACCAAACAACAAATTAAAGGTGGCAAGAGATTGTCAAAAAGTGGCAAAAACCTAAAAAAGGCAGCTTAAATTGGTGAGAAGTGCTAAAATTAAAGTGCTAAAATTTCCCTTCAGGGATTAATAAAGTATGACTGAACTTAAATAGGCAAAAAAAGGGCTAAAAATTTTAAAGCAGGATAAAAGTGTCAAAAATGGGTGAAAAGTGACAAAAAAAAAAAAAAAAATGAGTAACAGGTGGCAAAGATGGTCCAAAAGTGGAAAAACATGGAGAAGAATGAGTGAAAGTTGCTAAAAAAACTGAAAAAAGGTGGGAAAATGGGAAATTAGTGGAATTCAACTG
This sequence comes from Cheilinus undulatus, assembly GCF_018320785.1. NCBI lineage: Eukaryota > Metazoa > Chordata > Actinopteri > Labriformes > Labridae > Cheilinus > Cheilinus undulatus. The sequence goes on from NC_054872.1 coordinate 1,199,719, forward strand.
CAAAAAGCAGCTTAAATTGGTGATATGTGACTAAAATTGATTTTTTTTTTAAAGGGCTAAAAAATTGCAAAAAGCAGGAAAAAAGCATCAAAAATGGGTGAAAATGGACAAAAAGAAGTGGCAAAAATGGGCTAAAATCAGCAAACACTGGAAGAAAAGTATGAAAAATGGGGAGAAAAAGTGGCAAAAAAGGGCAGGAAGTGGTTAAAATGTGTGAGAAGTGGTAAATAAAAATGAGTTACAGATGGCAAGAATGGGCCAAAAGTGGCCAAAAATGAGTGAAAAGTGACTAAAATGGACAAAAAAAATCAGCAAAAGGTGGCAAAATGAGCGAAAAGTGGCAAAAAAGGCAACAAAAGGGGCAAAAAGAGTTGCAAAAAGCAGGATAAAAGTGTCAAATAGAAGTGTCAACAATGGGAATAATGTTTGAAATGAAGACATAAACGGGCCACATATAGGTCCAGAGCCACAGGTTGAGTATCACTGCACTAGAGAAAGATAATGGTTCATGTTAGTATGACTGAAATGCGTTCTCATTTCAGTCTCCTGAAGTTTGGGAGGTAGAAATAATCAAACCCTCTACCTAACCTCTCTGCAGCTGCTCTTTTACTCCAGCCCTGTTCAGAGTTGCTGCTGGCTCGTTATCCTGATAAAGCTGCCCGTCCTCTCCCATCGGCGCCGGCTCCGTCTCCTCCGTCCTCCAGCTTTGATGTGACGTTCACAGTATACATCAATACAAACAGGGCGTCTAATAGAAGGCATTCCTCCTTTCTTGTTATGATCGCTCTCTCCACTGTAATTATTTCATCCAGTTATCACAGCGGTGGAGACCAGCTCCCATTATGAGCCTCATTGATCTGCAGAGGAGACAATATGTGCCGGATTACAGATGGCGTCTGCAGTCGACTCAAATGAAGACGCTGTTTCTCTGCTGCTAACACAACAGTCGGCACAGCCAGGTAATGTTTCTGCTGCAGCAGACCAAACTCATGGTGACAGCAGATAAAACTCCCCCTGCTCTCTACTCCTCTAAATAGGCTCCATTCATTTTCATACTAACAGAAGAACAGGAGAGCACTGTGACTCTTGTTTTATTTATCTCTTTAATAAAAGTATCATGTGTACATAAAGCCGTTGAAATAGATGATTTTAGAAATATGCAGCTATATTTTCTGAAGCACAGAAGGAATAATGATTGTGAAGGAGGACGTGAGGGTCTCCCTGGGCCTTCAGCCATCCAACATGACTGTTTAACCTCACTGTGTTGAACTGTAATAATAACGACTCTGAGGGGCCGTCCATGTGTTTGCAGAAATATTTCACTGTATCAGCGTTTTAATCCACAGAGAACCGGCATTTTGGGATCCTGAAAATGTTACTTTAAAAAGAAAAATCAGGTCCCAGGGTGAGTAGATCTGTATACGCCCGTTTTGTCTCTGTGTACAACCAAGCGCATCTTTCCTGAAATGATTACGTCATAGCCCACCTAAAGTCCCTGTGAAGTGGAAATAAATCTGTATTTAGGTTTGTTTTATGGTAGCTTACTGTGTCCTGAACCCCCAGGCCAAATTCAGTCAAAACATCTGTAAGTTTGTGTGGTGTGTGTGCGTGTGGTATGTGTGTGTGGGTGTGTGTGGTGTGTGTGCGTGTGGTATGTGTGCATGTGTGTGGTATGTGTGTGTGGTATGTGTGTGTGTGTGTGGTAGGGGTGTGTGTGTGTGTGTGTGGGTGGGGGTGTGTGTGTGTGGTATGTGTGGGTGTGTGTGGTATGTGTGTGTGTGTGTGGTATGCGTGTGTGTGTGGTATGTGTGTGGTATGTGTGTGTGTGTGTGGTATGTGTGTGTGGTATGTGTGTGTGGTATGTGTGTGTGTAGTATGTGTGTGTGTGGTATGTGTGTGTGGTATGTGTGGGTGTGTGTGGGGTGTGTGTGTGGTATGTGTGTGTGTGTGTGGTATGTGTGTGTGGTATGTGTGTGTGGTATGTGTGTGTGTAGTATGTGTGTGTGGTATGTGTGTGTGTGTGTGGTATGTGTGTGTGGTATGTGTGTGTGGTATGTGTGTGTGTAGTATGTGTGTGTGGTATGTGTGTGTGTGTGTGGTATGTGTGTGTGTGTGTGTGTGTGTGGTATGTGTGTGTGGTATGTGTGTGTGTGTGTGGTATGGGTGTGTTATGTGTGTGAGGTCTTCCCGGTAAAGCCAACAATGAAACCATGTGATGAATCTTCTCAGTGATTATTCTCCTGCAGTTTTCTCCAAACACCTCTTCATATTTGTCTGAGTTTCCCCTCCAGCACCTTTCCTCTGAGTGTCTGCAGTCAAATCTGCCAATTCATCATCAGCAGGAAAACAACCAATCAGACTTTGATCAAATGCTGCATCTCTGCCCTGTTTTACACCAAACTGAGCAAGCCACACATAAATTCACCTTTTATCACACACATCTTCTTTATCAAGGTCAGAATGGTTTATTTTTATACCACCATCTAAAAAAATGTTTTTTTAGGATATCTGCAACTTTTCCTTTTGCTACCAGAGACTCAAAGACGATGTTTACCAGCTTCTAAAGCTGCAGAGTCACTGAATGGAGAATAATAATAAGGAAAGGTCATGACCCTTTTCTGTGTTTATATCAGCTCTCAGAAGACAGAGATCTGGGATTATGATAGTCAGAATACTCCTGTTTAACTCTGTCCTAACAGCATAATACACTAATAAGCTTCAGCAGTAAAATAAAATCATGACTGCAGCACAGTGGACCCTGCTCACCCCGTTCCTCCTCTGTTGCTCACATTGGCATGGACAAGGAACAAGGAAAGAGGGAGATGACAAGGTACCAGGAGCACCGGATAACCTTCTAACAGAATGGAGATGATCTTTTCACATTTATCATCACATTTATCACATGTACACAGTGGTGTAGTGCAGGGTGTATGCAGGGATACAGAGTATACCAACTTCATTAATCCTGCTTTCTCTTTATATGCTACCTTTGGGTGACTTGCTCCAGTCCACCCGTAACACCTCCTACTACTGTTACGCTGATGATACTCAGCTATATTTTTCATTTAAACCCAATCACCTCAACGATCTTTCTGTCCTCCATAACTGCCTTTCTTCTGTTGCTAATTGGATGTCTCAGAATTTTCTCAGTCTCAACCCCGATAAAACTGAAATTCTTGTAATTGGCCCTGACCATTTTTATGAGGAAGTAACCCACTACATGGGACCCCAGGCCACCAACATCAAGTCCTCTTGGTGTTATATTTGACAATCATTTAAACTTTGACTCTCAGATTACTAAATTAGTACAATCCTGCTTCTTTCACCTTAGAAACATTGCAAAAATCAAACACATATATTAACAGATAATCACATTGAAATTTTAATCCACATCCTGATTTTGTTTCCAGTCAGATTACTGTAACTCCCTCTTTTCTGGCATCAGTAAGTCCTCCATTTCACGCCTTCAGTCTGTACCAAACGCATGGACTAGCTCCTACATGTATAAATGAGTCCTGATTCCACCAGTCGCCACCTTCGATCGTCTGACCAGGGTCTTTTAACAGTCCCTCGTTCAAATTTTAAATCTAGAGGTGATCGTGCTTTTGCTGTGGCGGCTCCTAATCTTTGGAACAATCTCCCTGGTAACATCAGGTCTGCCGAATCTGTAGCCTCTTTAAAAAGCTGCTAAAAACTCATTTTTATAGATTAGCCTTTTTGTAATCTCTACCCCACTCTTGTGTGTATGTACCTGTGTTGCATTTGAACAATCAGAATTATGTTTGTTATGTTTGTTTATGTTTGTTTTCTTATCTGTCTGCTCCTTTTGGGTTTTGTGAAGCACTTTGTAACTGTGTGTTTTTAAAAGTGCTATATAAATAAAGTTATTATTATTATTATTATTATTATTATTATTATTATTACTTGTCACCATAGCAGCTTTAATTTTGGCAGATATTTTTTATTTTAGTCTTAGTCTTTAGTCTTAAAATGAAATAGTTTTATTTCATAGAAAGTCCTCACATTTTAGACTTTACTTTTGGTCCAAGCTTTTATTCTCTTGCCTAAATCTGGTACCGAATCATGGTAGTGTGTTCTCTGGGGTCCCTGCTTTCTACTGCTGAGAGGCACAATAGATATAGCTGTATTGTTTTTGACAGATTTACCCACAATGGAGAAAAATCACAGATTTTGAATGTCTGACATTATATTTTAGTCTAATTTTAGTCATCTTGATGAAAATTAAACTTAGTTTTTGTCAGTTTTAGTCATCACAGATCTATTTTTGTCAACGATAAAACCCTAAGGCGGCCTATTTATGTATTTTTTATCAAAATAAATTAGTATAAAGTACTAAATAACTGCTTTATTATGGCTTTTGTGCAGCCCCTGGGGGTTCCTGACCCCAGCTTAGGAATGCCATAGAGCAGTGATAGTCAATGTGTGGCTCTTTTGTGATGATCTGTGGCTCTTTTTTGAAATATTATTCCCCCAAAAAACCTTAGAAACAGTGAAAGGGAGACTTTGACCTCACAAACAAATCACATTAATCAGTTTGTGTCTCAGACTTATACAGAAGGCTTTAATTGTCAAACTTAATTGTTGTCAAACTCCACGGAGGCAACCGTCCTCTGCGAAGGTTCACACCTCCGCGTCGTCCATTAATCCCTGATAATTGGACACCTCGTCGGGCATGAACCCTTACATATATTATGTGTTGTGAAATGTGTAATATTTGATTATTTCACACAAATGTATCAATTTCACATTAGTCTTTTATTTCATCCTTCAACTGTTGAGGTCAGTTTCCCGTTTTTCCAGATTTTGTGCATATGGCAGGGTCGGAGCTGCTGTGGAGGTGTGCACATTTTCCTGTCAAGTTTTTTTTTTTTTTTTTTTTTAATAAATCCCAAACATTACTTACAAGTGACGTATGCTTTCTTTTGTGCATACGCAGCGTTTAGAAATGAGGCCCCTGGAAGGCATTTCAGGGAGATGGGATAGGAGATACTGACGTGAGATTTTCATGGTTAAGCAATATTAAAGTAAAATGCCAGAAAAAATGTCAATCACATCACATTGATAAATTTGGCTACTGCAAAGTGTTACCAACACCATCTCTTCTAGCTGAGCTGAGCATTAAACATACAATCATATCAGCTGATGATATCACTGTCCCTTTTTTCCTTTTCCATTTACGTTAACTTTATCGAGGAACAGGGAAAGAGGGAGATGACACGGCACCAGAAGTGTCAGACAGGGAGATTGACTGGATTTTCCTTCAGTGCCCTCACTCTCAGAACTTCTTTGACAAAGCGGAGATAACTGAGCTTAAATAATATCCATAAAGTCTAAACTATGGCCTCAGGGCCAGCTGCAGTCCATGGGCCACTTTAAATCATCCAGTGGAAAAATGTAAAAAGAATAAAATGAATTATTGCCAGTATAAAACATGAGCTTGACTGTACTGGACTTAGATTGAACACAGGTTGGGAACCAGTGCGTTCATGGTTTCAGACATGTATTAAATGTATCTATCCTCTGACCTGACTGCTTCCTGCAGATTCATTTAAAAGCAGAACTAAAAGAGATGACCTTAACCTACAGATGGATGCTGGTGTTGGAGGGAGGTCTGATACAAGTCTGTCTACCCAGACAAGCAACCAGTCTTGTAGTACTCCAGTCCAGGACTTGGACTGACTCCTGACTCGACTTGGACTCGAGTGTCGATGACTCTGACTCGGATTGGACTTGGACTCGGACCCTCATGACTGATCAGTGTTCACGCAGCGCCTGGTGTGTGCGTTCAGCTGCGTGTGTGTTCACGTGACTTTAACCTGTCTGTGAAAACAACCAGGAGAGAGGAGGAGGAGGAGCCTGGGTGACAGATAGAGGAGCTGATAGGTTGATAGGTAGCTTAAACCGGTGGCTCTTCTCCGTATTCCTGCGATAATCTACAAGAAATGAAACTAAAACACAGCCAGCCTACCTTTGAATGGTTGAAAATCTCCATCAGCTGCTCAGACTGGTCATATCCTGGTGCAGTAATCCTCCTCAGTCTGGGACAGAGATGAAAACTCTAAAACGTTGTAGTGAGTCCCATTAGTTAAAAATATCAATCTAACGTTGAAATCTGCCTCGACATCGGCTGATTAGTGAGCTAAACGAGGTGACATACGCTAAATTATGATGTGTTGAAAGACAGCTCAGACTTTAGAGTATCGAAGGGAGGACGAAGTTACGACCTTTTTATGATGTGTTCAAATGTCCCATGAAGAAAATTGAAATTTTAGTTTTTAGTAAAAAAAATCTGAATAAATCCAAAAAAGCACGAGTTCAGTTAAAAACATGTTGTCTCATTTTTCCACCCTAAAAACACAAGTAATCCTGTTAATATAACTAATATGATAGATAAAGAGAGTGATCATTAAGGAGTATCAATAAGAGTATCAATATTGATAAAAAATCAATGACCCTCATCCTGGACTGGACTGTTTTTCAGTTTTCTACAACTAAAACTATGAAGGGTGATCAGGACTAGATTGTGACTGAAACTAAAAATCTTTTTGTCTAAAGACTGAAACTAAAAACGGTTGCCAAAATCAACACCGTCTTCAGGACCACAGATGTCTGGGTTTGTTGGTGCTGTAAACAGCTCCTCTAGTCCTTGAAAATAAGAAGTTGAAGAAATTCAAACATTAACTAGAAAAGCACCCGAAGAGCGCAGACCTCCGCCATTAGCCCTATCTCCCAATAGTGAAGAATCCTTAAAAAAATTCCTGGATCCATCCCCATGTGCCCTCAACCATGGCATTCGCCGATTACTCCCTCCCCATTGGGGTGGAAACACGGTGAGGCAAAGCATTGGCTTCGCTATGGGTGCCATCAGAAGCACCCATGGTCTCACCGGACAACTGGAAGTCATAGGAGAGGATAAATATTCCTCTATTCCTCCCAGCATTGTGAGTATTCTCGTCACAATTCACTGTCTTTCTCTCTGTTATGCTCCGACTCATCTCCTCGACTGGGCGTGTGTCTTTCAAACTCTTTAAACTCCAAAACTTTGAATAGAAACACACCAAAAACATGCTGCTGGGATTGAAGTTACTCATGTCCGCCATCTCCTGGTGTAAAATGGTAACAGCGCAGACCTCCACCATTAGCTCTATATCCCAATAGTACAGAATCATTAAAAAAAAATTCCTGGATCCAGACGGTGATCAGGATCACTCCCAAAATCTAATCAGTTCGTCCTTATGCCATTTCTGACATTTCCTGAAAATTTCAATGAAATCCATCCACAACTTTATGTTGCTAACAAACAAACTAATGAACAAACCCACCCGATCACATAACCTCCCTGGCGGAGGTAATAAACACATCAGCGTAACCCTCCTGGATGCTGGAATGGCTTAAAAATAATAATTTTATTTTAATTTGGCTCCAGGTTTTAGGTACTGGGGACCCGCCCAGAGCTCCAACGTGGGTAATAGGGACTTGATCCGGACTGGACTTGGATTTTTCTTGGGTGACTTGGACTCAACTCAGACTTGAACACTAAGGACTCAGGACTCGACTCGGACTCGAGGTTTGATGACTGGACTACAACACTGCAAGCAACACTTGCTCTAAGAGGGCTCTCTGATTGGCGGGCCAACGACTCAATCAGAAGGTCAACAAAGGGTCAAATAACAAAAATAAACATGAATAAGGTCAGACAGCCCATTCAGCCTGGTTTCACAGCAGATGTTTTGTCAGTTACTTGATGGCTGTAATGCTGCTGTTTTTGCTGTTTTCTTCTGCCCAGCCATCTCTGTTTAACATATAATTCAGTCTTTATTGTTCCATGGGCCCATGTGCCGACGTTCCTCCTCTGCAGCCTGATAGAGCGGGTGTGTCCGCTGCCTCCACACCGTGCCATTAGACGGGCTGCATCACCGAGGTGACGACTGTAATTTTCCCCCTACCTCTCTCTGTTTGCACTCTCCAACACTCAGCAGCTGAAAATTGCAGTTGGAACACAGCGATGTGATGTGACTACTGATGGCCACAGCCTCCGTGAACCAGGACTCCTGCTGTTTGTCTCTGATGGGGGGGGCAAGTCTCCGTCTGAAATTTCCAACAAGCTGCAGAAACAGCTTTCCTGCTGCACGGGTGTCTGTCTGTTGATCAATAGTCATCAATGCTTACATGTTTAAGCTCTGAAATTAACAAATACTCGTGAACAAGAGTCTGCTGAAGAGATTTACAGGAGATTGGTTTACCGTGAAAAGATTTATGCAGCACTGAGAGGAGGACAAAGTTGTTCTTGTGCAGGAAAGGAGGCTCCAGAGTCTTCTGTATTCTGATGGAAGCTGTGACTGGTAAAGATGTTTGCACACATGATGAATGCGTCTGAATAGAGAGACGCAAACCACCTCCACATGGCATCCATACCCCAGTCCAGCTTACAGTAATGTTCCTAACAGTTTGATAAACAACAATTAAAGAGACACAGACACAAAAAAATCATTTACATGCAGCAGAAACTAGAGAAGACACGGTGGAGCTTCTTCTTCCTCTCCTCAACCTCTGAGCACTGTTTTAAAAAAGCCTCTGGTGGGTCGTAGACATCACTGATGCTAACACATTTCAAAGGCTACGTGTGGATATAGAGTAGAGGAGTAGCCCGGCTTCAACTGTGTTTCCACAAACCAGTTTAAGGTCCATCGCTGGTCCACGCCAGCAATGGCTAGTATAAGTAACTCCTACACCTACTGTCTTTGAAAAAACATGTAATCACACACTTCACAAGGAAAAAAATTGGAAATCAAGAGTTTAAAAGGCAAAAATATGAGAAAAAAATTGGAAATCATGAGATTTAAAGGTCAAAATATGAGAAACAATTCAAAATCATGAGATAAAAAGGTCAAAATCTGACTTTAAATTTTAAATTGAGAGTTTTAAGTCAGAGTTAGGATTTGCTGAGGTCAAGACGTGAGAAAAAAATGTAAAATTGTGAGTTTTTAAAGGTCTAAATGTGACTCTGAATTAAAAAATTATGAATCAAAATTGTGAGATGCAAAATTATAAATATGAAATGAAAACACAAGTTAATTTTTTTCTTCATTCCTGTATTTTTATTGAGTTACTTTAAGTCTTTTTCAAATTTTTGTTACTTAACAAAAGTTTTTTAAACCATCGAGGCTAAACTTCTCATTTTTATGCTGGAGTAAATCTGCATACTGGTTACGATAAAAATCTAACATGATCATGTGGGCCAGGTATAACTGTACCAAGGGCCGGATTTGGCCCCCAGGCCTTGAGTTTGACACCCCTGCTTTAAAAGCAGACTCTCTGAAGATGAAGAATCCCTGAATTGTGAACATCTACTTCAGGTCCTGCAGGGATCTCAGGGTCTACTGGGGACTTGTCTTGTGCTTCAGATCTTCTCAAGTCTTGGGTGCAGCTGTGAGACTGCCACTGTCATTTTCAGGGTCCAGGTTTGATCTCAGTTCTGTCTTTTTGAGGCATCAGCAGAAAAACCTCCCAGAAAGAAGGAGTCTGGCCTCTGCGGCGCTAAAACCATCGGCTGGTGTTGCACGCTGGTTGCCCTGGCTCTACCTGGTTCTACCTGGTTCTCCCTGGTTCTACCTGGTTCTCCCTGGCTCCACCTGGTTCTACCTATTTCTACTTAGCTCCCTAGCCCTACCTGGCTCTACCTGGCTCTACCTGGTTCTTCCTTGTTCTACCTGGCTCTGCCTGGTTCTACCTGGTTCTACTTGGCTCTACCTGGTTCTACCTGGTTCTACGTGGCTCTCCCTGGTTCTACTTGGCTCTCCCTGGTTCTACTTGGCTCTCCCTGGTTCTACTTGGCTCTCCCTGGTTCTACTTGGTTCTACCTGGTTCTACCTGGCTCTCCCTGGTTCTCCCTGGTTCTACTTGGTTCTACCTGGCTCTACCTGGCTCTACCTGGCTCTACCTGGCTCTCCCTGGTTCTACTTGGCCCTACCTGGTTCTACCTGGTTCTACCTGGCTCTCCCTGGTTCTCCCTGGTTCTACTTGGCTCTACCTGGCTCTACCTGGCTCTACCTGGCTCTACCTGGCTCTACCTGGCTCTCCCTGGCTCTACCTGGCTCTACCTGGCTCTACCTGGCTCTCCCTGGCTCTACCTGGCTCTCCCTGGCTCTACCTGGCTCTACCTGGCTCTCCCTGGCTCTACCTGGCTCTACCTGGCTCTGCCCGGTTCTTCCTGGCTCTACCTGGCTCTCCCTGGTTCTACTTGGCTCTCCCTGGTTCTGCTTGGCTCTACCTGGTTCTACCTGGTTCTACCTGGTTCTACTTGGCTCTACCTGGTTCTACCTGGTTCTACTTGGCTCTACCTGGTTCTACCTGGCTCTCCCTGGTTCTACTTGGCTCTACTTGGCTCTACCTGGCTCTCCCTGGCTCTACCCGGTTCTTCCTGGCTCTACCTGGCTCTACCTGGCTCTCCCTGGTTCTACTTGGCTCTCCCTGGTTCTACTTGGCTCTACCTGGTTCTACCTGGTTCTACCTGGTTCTACTTGGCTCTACCTGGTTCTACCTGGTTCTACCTGGTTCTACTTGGCTCTACCTGGTTCTACCTGGCTCTCCCTGGCTCTACTTGGCTCTACTTGGCTCTGCCTGTCTCTCCCTGGCTCTACCCGGTTCTTCCTGGCTCTACCTAGCTCTACCTGGTTCTACCTGGTTCTACCTGGTTCTACCTGGCTCTACCTGGCTCTCCCTGGTTCTACTTGGCTCTACCTGGTTCTACCTGGCTCTCCCTGGTTCTACTTGGCTCTACTTGGCTCTGCCTGGCTCTCCCTGGCTCTACCCGGTTCTTCCTGGCTCTACCTAGCTCTACCTGGTTCTACCTGGCTCAACCTGGTTCTACCTGGTTCTACCTGGTTCTACCTGGCTTTACCTGGCTCTCCCTGGTTCTACTTGGCTCTACCTGGTTCTACCTGGCTCTACCTGGCTCTCCCTGGTTCTACTTGGCTCTACCTGGCTCTACCTGGCTCTACCTGGCTCTCCCTGGTTCTACTTGGCTCTACCTGGTTCTACCTGGTTCTACCTGGCTCTCCCTGGTTCTCCCTGGTTCTACTTGGCTCTACCTGGCTCTCCCTTGTTCTACTTGGCTCTACCTGGTTCTACCTGGTTCTACCTGGTTCTACCTGGTTCTACCTGGTTCTACCTGGCTCTCCCTGGTTCTACTTGGCTCTCCCTGGTTCTACTTGGCTCTACCTGGTTCTACCTGGTTCTACCTGGTTCTACTTGGCTCTACTTGGCTCTCCCTGGTTCTACTTGGCTCTACCTGGTTCTACCTGGTTCTACCTGGTTCTACCTGGCTCTCCCTGGCTCTACCCGGTTCTTCCTGGCTCTACCTAGCTCTACCTGGCTCTCCCTGGTTCTACTTGGCTCTGCCTGGTTCTACCTGGCTCTACCTGGTTCTACCTGGTTCTACCTGGCTCTACCTGGCTCTACCTAGTTCTACCTGGTTCTACTTGGCTCTACCTGGTTCTACCTGGTTCTACCTGGCTTTACCTGGCTCTTTTTTGGCTCTGCCTGGCTCTACCTGGCTCTACCTGGCTCTCCCGGGTTCTACTTGGCTCTACCTGGTTCTCCCTGGTTCTACCTGGCTCTCCCTGGTTCTACCTAGCTCTACCTGGTTCTACCTAACTCTACCTGGCTCTACCTGGTTCTACCTGGTTCTACTTGGCTCTACCTGGTTCTACCTGGTTCTATCTGGCTTTACCTGGCTCTACCTGGTTCTTCCTTGTTCTACCTGGCTCTGCCCGGTTCTTCCTGGCTCTACCTGGTTCTACCTGGTTCTTCCTGGCTCTCCCCGGTTCTACTTGGCTTTCCCTGATTCTACCTGGCTCTACCTGGTTCTACTTGGCTCTATCTGGATCTACCTGGTTCTACCCGGTTCTTCCTGGCTCTCCCTGGCTCTACCCGGTTCTTCCTGGCACTACCTGGCTCTACCTGGCTCTCCCTGGCTCTACTTGGCTCTACCTGGCTCTACCTGGCTCTACCCGGTTCTTCCTGGCTCTACCTGGCTCTTCCTGGCTCTACCTGGTTCTTCCTTGTTCTACCTGGCTCTACCTGGCTCTACCCGGTTCTTCCTGGCTCTACCTGGCTCTACCTGGCTCTCCCTGGTTCTACTTGGCTCTACCTGGTTCTCCCTGGTTCTACCTGGTTCTACCTGGCTCTCCCTGGTTCTCCCTGGTTCTTCCTGGCTCTACCTGGTTCTACCTGGTTCTACTTGGCTCTACCTGGTTCTACCTGGTTCTACTTGGCTCTGCCTGGTTCTACCTGGTTCTACCTGGCTTTACCTGACTCTATCTGGCTCTACCTGGCTCTCCCTGTTTCTTCCTTGTTCTACCTGGCTCTGCCTGGTTCTTCCTGGCTCTACCTGGCTCTATCTGGTTCTACCTGGTTCTACTTGGCTCTACCTGGTTCTACCTGGCTCTCCCTGGTTCTACTTGAATCTCCCTGGTTCTACCTGGCTCTACCTGATTCTACCTGGTTCTACCTGGCTCTACCTGGCTCTACCTGGTTCTACCTGGTTCTACTTGGCTCTACCCGGTTCTACCTGGCTCTACCTGGCTCTATTTGGCTCTATCTGACTCTCCCTGGTTGTACTTGGCTCTACCTGGTTCTACCTGTCTCTACCTGGTTGTACCTGGTTCTACTTCCTCTACCTGGCTCTACCCGGTTCTTCCTGGCTCTTCCTGGCTCTACCTGGTTCTTCCTTGTTCTACCTTGCTCTGCCTGGTTCTTCCTGGTTCTACTTGGCTCTACCTGGTTCTACCTGGCTCTACCTGGTTCTACTTGGCTCTACCTGGCTCTACCTGGCTCTACCTGGTTCTACCTGGCTCTGCCTGGCTCTACCCGGTTCTTCCTGGCTCTTCCTGGCTCTACCTGGCTCTACCTGGTTCTCCTTGTCTCTACCTGGTTCTTCCTTGCTCTGCCTGGCTCTGCCTGGCTCTACCCGGTTCTTCCTGGTTCTTCCTGGCTCTACCAGGTTCTACCTAGCTTTACCTGGCTCTACCTGGTTCTTCCTGGCTCTACCTGGCTCTACCTGGCTCTACCTGGTTCTCCTTGTCTCTACCTGGCTCTACCTGGTTCTGCCTGGTTCTTCCTTGCTCTGCCTGGCTCTACCTGGCTCTACCTGGTTCTTCCTGGCTCTGCCTGGCTCTACCTGGCTCTACCTGGTTCTACCTGGTTCTACCTGGCTTTACCTGACTCTATGTGGCTCTACCTGGCTCTCCCTGTTTCTTCCTTGTTCTACCTGGCTCTGCCTGGTTCTTCCTGGCTCTACCTGGCTCTATCTGGTTCTACCTGGTTCTACTTGGCTCTCCCTGGTTCTACCTGGCTCTACCTGGCTCTGCCTGGTTCTTCCTGGTTCTATTTGGCTCTACCCGGTTCTACCTGGTTCTACCTGCCTCTATTTGGCTCTACCTGACTCTCCCTGGTTGTACTTGGCTCTACCTGGTTCTACCTGTCTCTACCTGGTTCTACCTGGTTCTACTTCCTCTACCTGGCTCTACCCGGTTCTTCCTTGCCCTTCCTGGCTCTACCTGGTTCTTCCTTGTTCTACCTGGCTCTCCCTGGTTCTACTTGGCTCTCCCTGATTCTACCTGGCTCTACCTGATTCTACCTGGTTCTACCTGGTTCTACTTGGCTCTACCTGGTTCTACCTGGCTCTACCTGGCTCTATTTGGCTCTACCTGACTCTCCCTGGTTGTACTTGGCTCTACCTGGTTCTACCTGTCTCTACCTGGTTCTACCTGGTTCTACTTCCTCTACCTGGCTCTACCCGGTTCTTCCTGGCTCTTCCTGGCTCTACCTGGTTCTTCCTTGTTCTACCTGGCTCTGCCTGGTTCTTTCTGGTTCTACTTGGCTCTACCTGGCTCTACCTGGCTCTACCTGGTTCTACCTGGCTCTGCCTGGCTCTACCCGGTTCTTCCTGGCTCTTCCTGGCTCTACCAGGTTCTACCTAGCTTTACCTGGCTCTACCCGGTTCTCCTTGTCTCTACCTGGCTCTACCTGGTTCTGCCTGGTTCTTCCTTGCTCTGCCTGGCTCTACCTGGCTCTACCTTGTTCTTCCTGGCTCTGCCTGGCTCTACCTGGTTCTACTTGCCTCTACCTGGTTCTCCTTGTCTCTACCTGGCTCTACCTGGTTCTACCTGGTTCTTCCTTGCTCTGCCTGGCTCTACCTGGCTCTACCTGGTTCTTCCTGGCTCTGCCTGGCTCTACCTGGCTCTACCTGGTTCTACCTGGTTCTACTTGGCTCTGCCTGGTTCTACCTGGTTCTACCTGGCTTTACCTGACTCTATCTGGCTCTACCTGGCTCTCCCTGTTTCTTCCTTGTTCTACCTGGCTCTGCCTGGTTCTTCCTGGCTCTACCTGGCTCTATCTGGTTCTACCTGGTTCTACTTGGCTCTACCTGGTTCTACCTGGTTCTGCCTGGCTCTACCTGGTTCTACTTGGCTCTCCCTGGTTCTACCTGGCTCTACCTGATTCTACCTGGTTCTACCTGGCTCTACCTGGCTCTACCTGGTTCTTCCTGGTTCTATTTGGCTCTACCTGGTTCTACCTGGCTCTACCTGGCTCTATTTGGCTCTACCTGACTCTCCCTGGTTGTACTTGGCTCTACCTGGTTCTACCTGTCTCTACCTGGTTCTACCTGGTTCTACTTCCTCTACCTGGCTCTACCCGGTTCTTCCTGGCTCTTCCTGGCTCTACCTGGTTCTTCCTTGTTCTACCTGGCTCTGCCTGGTTCTTCCTGGTTCTACTTGGCTCTACCTGGTTCTACCTGGCTCTCCCTGGTTCTACTTGGCTCTACCTGGCTCTACCTGGCTCTACCTGGTTCTACCTGGCTCTGCCTGGCTCTACCCGGTTCTTCCTGGCTCTTCCTGGCTCTACCAGGTTCTACCTAGCTTTACCTGGCTCTACAAGGTTCTTCCTGGCTCTTCCTGGCTCTACCTGGTTCTCCTTGTCTCTACCTGGCTCTACCTGGTTCTGGCTGGTTCTTCCTTGCTCTGCCTGGCTCTACCTGGCTCTACCTGGTTCTTCCTGGCTCTACCTGGCTCTGCCTGGCTCTACTTGGCTCTTCCTGGCTCTACCTGGCTCTACCTGGCTCTACCTGGTTCTTCCTGGCTCTACCTGGCTCTACCTGGTTCTACTTGGCTCTACCTCATTCTACCTGGCTCTACCCGGTTCTTCCTGGCTCTACCTGGCTCTACCTGGTTCTACTTGGCTCTACCTCATTCTACCTGGCTCTACCTGGTTCTTCCTGGCTCTACCTGGCTCTACCTGGTTCTACCTGGTTCTACCTGGTTCTACCTGGCTCTACCTGGCTCTACCTGGTTCTACCTGGTTCTACCTGGCTCTACCTGGCTCTACCTGGTTCTTCCTGGCTCTGCCTTGCTCTTCCTGGTTCTACTTGGCTCTACCTGGCTCTACCTGAGTCTCCCTGGTTCTACCTGGCTCTGCCTGGCTCTACCCGGTTCTTCCTGGCTCTACCTGGTTCTCCTTGTCTCTACCTGGCTCTACCTGGTTCTGCCTGGTTCTTCCTTGCTCTGCCTGGCTCTACCTGGCTCTGCCTGGTTCTACTTGGCTCTACCTGGTTCTTCCTGGTTCTTCCTTGCTCTGCCTGGCTCTACCTGGCTCTGCCTGGCTCTACCTGGCTCTACTTGGTTCTTCCTGGCTCTACCTGGCTCTACCTGGTTCTACTTGGCTCTTCCTGGCTCTACCTGGCTCTACCTGGCTCTACCTGGTTCTTCCTGGCTCTACCTGGCTCTACCTGGTTCTACTTGGCTCTACCTCATTCTACCTGGCTCTACCCGGTTCTTCCTGGCTCTACCTGGCTCTACCTGGTTCTACTTGGCTCTACCTGGTTCTATCTGGTTCTACCTGGCTCTACCTGGCTCTACCTGGTTCTACCTGGTTCTACCTGGCTCTACCTGGCTCTACCTGGCTCTACCTGGTTCTACCTGGTTCTACCTGGCTCTACCTGGTTCTACTTGGCTCTACCTCATTCTACCTGGCTCTACCTGTCTCTACCTGGTTCTACTTGGCTCTACCTCATTCTACCTGGCTCTACCTGGCTCTACCCGGTTGACTGTCTTCTGGTTTTCTGTTTCATGGTGTACCAAACAACAACTGATGACTTGTGGGTGTTGAGAAAACTGTTGTGTCTGATGAGAGGCAGGAGAATGGGACACAGTCATAAGTCAAGGACCTCATCAGATCCTTTGGTTCTTTGTCTCAGAAGGCTTTCACACCCACGTCGTTTGGTCCAGACTTTCGGACTCTTCTGTCTGGTCCGATCCAAAATGTTAGGTGTGAAACCTCCCCTGGACCTTGGTCCGACCAAAAGAGGTGGTCTCGGTCCAGACCAAACGGAACCATGATCCAGTTCATGCCCAGTGTGAAAGCAATATTTTGAAAAGTTTGGACCTTCGTATCAATGACAGGAAGTTACGACATACTACCAGCAAAGGAAATCCATCACCATGACAAAATGAGCCGTGGAAGAGCCCACAACAATCTCACAGACTGAAATTAGCCAGCAGCCTGGACAGGGTGGGCTAACGGTAGCTAACGCTTGGAGTAGAAGTGTCCGTTATTATGTTGAATGGAGATTGTCCAAGCACGGAAAATTTCGTAAAATTGTAGATAAAGTTATACCTCACTACTGACAGCTCATCTTTTCAAGAGTTTTACAACACATACCTTCTCTCCCTAGTCGATGTTGCAGTGGCTCACAGGATTGTGTACTTTCTCCTCCTTTCCTGTCGATGATGATAAAGTTGTCATCTAATGATAAAACTCATAGGACGAACTGGGACCAGCCTTATTTACAGCTCTTCAAGCTGTCGCTTTTGGTAGTAGAAACCCAACAATGATATGATGGTAGGAATAACGACTTCATTCATTGTTTACAACATTCAAGACTCGCTTTATTCAACGTGGTGACGTCAGATGCCCACTGGCCAAATGACCAATCAATGTAAACGACAGAGACACGCAAACCACATAGTTGATGGCAATATCACGTAGGTACGTCACGTAAAGTCTGTTAGTCCGGTTGCAGTGATGACAGTGTGAAACCCAAACAGACTGAACCAAATGTATACAATGTAACAAAAATGGACCTTGGTCTGGACCTTGGTCTGGACCTTGGTCTGGACTATCAGGTGTGAAAACGACCTCAGTCTCCTCCAGAGGAAATCCACACTGTCATCGGTCAGACAAACATGGAGACATGCAGGAGCACCAGGACTTCTTCTTATCCCTACAAGTGAAAATAAATAAATAGATGATGTATTTCTGAAATCTAAACCACACGATGAGTTTCTATCTCACTTTAACCTTTCTAAATAAAACATCTGGACTATTGTTGAAGATTGTTTTAGTGTGAACAGATCTAATTACAGATTATTATCCTTGATTTCTTTCACAGCAGGAAGTCAAAATCAGAGCCCTGCTGGTTTTCATCCCTCAGAAAGGTCCGGGCTCTCTTTGTTTTTCTGTTTGTGAATCGATCTATTCCAGCAGAAATTCAGTTAATACTCATGATCAACACAGGCATGTCAGTGCAGCTTTATAAAGCTGGAGGCAGACATGAGTCTTATTATAGACAGAGTCCTTTTTCTGTGAATCTCCAGCTTTTATTCAGGATTTCTGTCCTTCTGTACCAGAGCTCAGACTGGAGGCGTTAGGCTGTATTTTATCTGACTTCAAATGTCTTCATTTTTATTTAGTTTTGTTAAACCAGGACCTCGCTGTGATCCAGATTCGCATGTCTAGGCGTGTCCTGCACCTCAGCAGAGTACCATCACCATCACCGCCATCAGTCAAAACATGCATGGCTCTTCAGACACCTTCAGTCATCCTCGGAAAGATTTGAACTACAACTGAGATCAAAATGGAGCTGTGTTACTTCATGAAAATCGCACCCCAGCAGTGATCAGCTGGTGGCCAACCTCACCTCCTCCACCCCAGCCTCCTCCTTTATAGCTTAAAGCTTGTTGCACCCCCATCTTCAGATTCATGCTACTATGGATTAAATGCTTCTGAAATAATTTAATTGTTTTAATACACATGGTCTTATTTTTGGAATTATTTATGGCTTGAATTTGTCAAAAAAAAAAAAAAAACACACACATAAGATTAACCTAAGAAATAATCGCATATTAAATCACAATATTTGGGAATAAAAGGCCAATGAATATCTCCATTCCCATGTTCTTCACTGGTGAGTCCATCTTGCACAGCTCCTGTCTGAACCGTTTGGGCCTGGTTAGAAAGTGACAGGACCAGCCTCTACCACACATTTTGGTCTTGTCCAAACTCTCAACATTCTGGTCATCATTTTTTTCTGCATAATCAGAGGTCACAGGTCAAACTATTGAACTATGCCCTTTAATCGGTCTGTTTGGTGCACAGTTAAGCAGTATGGCTTACTCATCCCTTCTGGCAGGACGTCTCATCCTTTTAAACTGGAAGAGCGACCGTCCTCCCTCTTTTAGCTGCTGGATTTGTGAGGTCATGTATTTTCTCAAAATAGAAAAACTAAGATAGACACTATCAGGGACCACTGGAAAGTTTGGTGCTGTCTGGCAGCCTTTTATTTCCTATGTAGAGAATCTTTCTATCACTCTCCATACTTGACAATAGTATTGCTGTGTGCTCATATTAGTCTATGAACAGGTTTTTTAAGTTATTTTTAATTTTATTCATTTATTTATGTTTCATTTTCCCTTTATGCCACTGTTTTTTTGTGTGTTGTTTAATTTAGACTTTTCTTTAAGTTATTACATCTAGATTTTTCATGTTCTCTTTGTACCTTGTTTGTTTAAGAAAAATTCAATAAAAATACATAACTAAAAAGAAAAAAAAAGTGACAGGACCAATCAGCGTTGAGGGGCGGTACTTTCAGGCGTGGTTGGAGTCATGATGTAAGCAAGCAGTGACAAGAGGCCGCAGCAATTATGGTTGAAGAGATTAGCGTGGATGCTGCTAAAGCTCCAGTTTTATCAGAACTTGACGACATTCTTGGTTAAAAGCAGAAAAAGAACAGCAGTGAGTTGTTTTCTTTTCAAAAACCACAAAAGTCGAGTACTGACATGTCTACAGTCGCCATGGTTACCGTTATGCAGTTCTCTATGGAGTCTAATCCTCGGTAGCGGCTATGTCATGTGTTTCGTTGCTCTGATTGGCCCCAAAGGTGTGACTGACAGAACGTTCATCCAATCCCCCTCAAAGGCTCCGCCCTTTCCCAGACACTGTCTATGAGAGGTTTTCATGTGGATGTGTGAAACAAGTCCATCTGGCGTGTCAGGTTACTCTGCAGCTGGACTAAATTAGGACAGTGTTGTGCACCGTCATGATTTCTGACCAATCAGATTCTGAGTTTGATGTAAGAAACTGTGGTCTGTTAGTGTGATCTGATTGGTCAGTGGGTTAGACTCTTGATTCTAGAACTAGTAGGTGGCAAATGAGTATTGTGAGGATTTTCAGGAGGAAGTTTTTAAAATTTGGTAGTTACAGATTCATAAAGAATTTTTTGGTATTTTTAGCCGTTATTTGGACAGAACAGATAAAGAGAGGCGGGGAATATGAGAGGAAGCTGTCAGATACCAGGCATCATAACCAGTCTTTCAGAATAATCTGGACGGGAGAGAACAGAACTACTAACCTGAGAGGCAGTGCTGACTCAGCATTCTCAGAAAGCCTCTTATAAACTCGGCAGCTATAAAAGGTAGCAGCATTGGGCTCACAGAGTCACAGAAACATCAGGACGCGTTTACAGTGTTCCAAGACGATTGAGAAAATACAATTACAATAAACAAACATTTGATTTTTATTTTCTAATTAAAGTTTTCCATTGTGCTGCTTCTCCTGTCGGTCTCCATCACTGACATCAGTCTCAGACAGGTGTGGTCGTCAGTTTGCCAGGTGAGCCTGATTAAAGGGAAACTACTGAAGGCAGGTGTTCCACATGATTAAACAAGTCAGGTAGCAGGTTTAACCGAACAGAGAAAAAAGCTCCTATTGCAGAAGAAAAGCCAGAAACAGTGCAGCATCTTGCAAAGGTACAAAAAACTGGATATTTCAGAAAAATTAAACTGTTTAAAACCTAAAGATCTGAGAGCGATTCAGAGATCAGACAGGTTTGTTCAGATAAAGGAGTATTAAGGAAAGTTTCTGTTAGGGGAATTTATCTTATGAAGACAGCAGCTGTGAAAAATCCACTGATGAGTAGTAAACTGGTATTTAAAGCTGCTGGGTCCTCTGGAGTCCCAGGAACCTCTGGATCAGGATCCTCCAGAGGCTTGCTGATGTGGGTTAAGCTGTATTTCAGTCACCCTTAACCAACGACCACAAGGAGACACAGTTGGCTCAGAAATACATGAAGACCTGTCCAGTGTTATCCACTGATGAGTGCTGTGCTACACTGGATGGTCCATGGAGTTCTGGATGGTTGATGGATGGTCCATGGTCCCAACAAGACTGCAACGTCAGCAAGGAGTTAGTGGAGTCATGTTTTGGGCTGGAATTATAGGAAGTGAGTTGGTAGACCCCTTTAAGGGGCCTGAGGGTGTCACAGTGACCTCAGAAAAATACCTGGAGTTCCTAACTGCCCATTTCCTGCCATGGCACAAAAAGAAGAACTGTGCCTTCTGGAGTAAAATCATATTTATGAGGACAGCGCACCATCCCATGCTGCAAAAAAATCCCACTGAGGCCTCAGCTGCTCTGGACATTCAGGGGGGAAAATCCTGGTATGGCTGCCATAATCCCCTGACCTCAACCCTACTGAGAACCTGTGAATCAGGGGTGTCAAACTCAATCACAGAGGGGGCCAGGTTCTGAATGAAGGTCTAACCTGAGGGCCTAACAGGGTCCACATGAAACCAAACTGTCAACCTCATCTTTGCTGGTAAAACATTATGGGGAAAAAGTAGTAGTGATCATAAATGAGTTTAAGACTTAAAAAGTCAAAATGATCAGTTAAAAAGCTCCAAATCTGAGATAAAAAGTCAAAATCATTAGTGCAAAAGGTCAAAACACAAAGTTAGATGTTGAAATAACACTTTTAAAAGGCAAATATATATATATATATAAGTCACAATCATGTTTTTAAGGCCAAAATATGACTTGAAATTTAAAACTGTGAACCTTAAAGGTCAAAATATGAGAAAAAATGTCAATTATAAATAGAAAAAGCCAAAATATTAGACAAAAAAAATCAAAATAACAATTTGACAAAGTCAAAATATGCAATAAAAAATCAAAATAATAAATTGAAAAAGCCTAAATATTAGCTAGAAGTCCACATAACAAATGTAAAAGGTCAAAATATGAGATAAAAAGTTAAAACAATAAATGTTAAAAGTCAAAATATAAGATATAAGTCTAAATAATAGATAGAAGTCATAACTGTGCTATGCAAAATTGAAAATATGAAATTAAAACACACATGAAATTCACACTTGTCCCAATTATTTTTACTCTATATTTTCCACATCTTTGGACACTTTAGGATATTTGATATCATCACGGTTAAGTTTACATTTTTATACTGGAGGAAATCTGCAGACCTAGTATTTTAGGGCCAGTTATAGTAAGAATAGGATGTTATCCTCTGGGCCGGGTGTAACTGTACCATGGGCCAGATTTGGCCCTCGGGCCTTGAGTTTGACACCATGCTGTAAAGCGTCCTTAAAGGGAGCTCTATGAGGGCAGTTTAGCTCCAAACAGCAGCGTTCTGGCATCCTGAAAGGACATAGAGGCAGAAACTCTCCAGTGACGTACAGGTTCAACAGAGTCGTTAAGGTGATATCAGAGAAGGAACTGGATCTGTAAAGATGGTTTTGATTTAAAAATCACCTCCTAACGCAAAAAATAACACCAGATTTCTGTTTCCAGTCCTTTAGAAACTACTGAGGGTTTTGAAACTCATTTCAAAGTTATTTATGTAAAAACAGCCATTGTGATCATTGGTCATGTTGTTAAATAAAATCCAGATTACCTTATAAATGCTGAGGAATGAAGAATCCTGTTGACAGCCAATGATACCAACCGTTTAGGAAAACAGGAACAAAAACAGTTTATGTACAGTCATTTGGAACTCAGTGTATACGCCACCATCTCAGTGTTTTCAGCCAAGTTGGGTTTGCAAACAAAATGTGCCCCAAAGAAGCGTGACCAGAGCACCTGTGTATTTCCCATGCTCCACCCCTGCTGCCATCTGATCACACCGTGCATTGAGGAGCAAATCGCTCCCTTTCTAACCAGTCTTTTCAGTTTCTGCCTCTCCAGAACGTTCCAGACGCACCACTCCACTCAGGAAACATGCCAGGTTGAAAAAGGCAAAGCTTCAGAATAAATATCCAGTTATTATAGACGCTAATGATTTCACGATGAGGTAGTCATGAGAAGGTTAAATGGCTGTAGCAGGACACTGAAGACCAGGGAGTAAAACACACGGCACGCTCCTGCTACAGATAAACTTATCATGGATTCTGTGATGTGAACCAAGTGCCAGGTTAGGACACGGTATGAGAGTGATCTAAAATGTTCTTCAGTCTTCTTCATCGTTAAGAACAAATACCAGAGAAGAAAAGGGCTTAATGTCAGAACAAACTTCATCTGAACAACAGTGGATGAATGAGGATGACTGTGGGGACTCTTCCTCCGTGTCTGCAGAGTTCTGGGGTTTCCTGGGGACATCACATCTATCTCCCCCTGCTGAAGGTAACCGTCCTCACAGGAAGCTGAGGATCAGGGCTGAAAACAATAAACCATCTCTGTGGGTCACAGCATGGACTGCTCTGAAAGCAGAGGTCTGAAGCACCGTCTGCTCTGTATACAGATAACTTACACTGAAATTACAATCCCAGGGTTGCTCAGCAGCCTCAGCACGGCCGATTGAAACACAAGGAATACGCTCAGCTCCAAGTAAAGCTGTGGAAAAAACAAGCCAGAGAATAACAACAACACAGTTTTTAATCTCCAACTCTGTGCTACACTAAACTTTAGGAATGATGAAGAGAAAAATCAATATCTGTGGGGGATATAACACTGTTTTGTGAGCTAAAATGTTCTTTTGTTTCAACAACTCAGGAGACGTGTGGACACCAAACGGGCAGCAGGACCAGAAACCTTGTTCTCCCACATCGCTCCTCTTTTTCTGCTTTAGATTTACAGCAAACAACTCATTCTAACAGGAATGTGTGTTAAAAACGAGCATCATATACATCTGTACCCTCAAATAATTACTAAAGTCAGTGTTAAAATGAGGATTTTATCTATTAAGGGTTAATTCATCCACACCTACCTGGCCCTATGTGAAACAGTCATTACCCCTAATCTAATGACTGGTTGTTCCATCCTTGGCAGCAACAACTGAGGTGAGCGTTGTTCCAGTCAGTGAGTCTTTACAGCCCTGTGGGGGAATGTTGTCCCATTCTTCTCAGCAGAATTGTTGTAACTCAGCCACATGAACGGCATATTAACCAGATCCAGGTCCAGTCTTTGACAAGGCCACTCCAGAACCTTTAGTCCATTCAGAGGTGGACTTGCTGGTGTGCTGGGATCATAGTCCTGCTCCATAACCCGACTGTGATTGGCTTGAGGTCATGAATGAGGAAGAAGGATGAGTCGTCCATGTGCTCTTGGAGTCATGTTGGTAGGCTGACCACTCCTGGGAACGTTCACCACTGTTCACAGTTCTCTCCATTTGTGGGTAATGGCTCTCAGCGTGATTACCAACGCTTCAGAAATGTCTTTGTAACCCTTTCAGACTGATCGATGTCACTGACTTTGTTTCTCATCTGTTGTTCTTTAGATCAGTGGTTCTCAGCGTTGGGGTCAGGACCCCTGATTGGGGTTGCGAGACACTGAGAGGGGGTCTCCATATGCCTTGAACTAGGAATGTTTAAATTCTTTACTCCAATTTTGCCAGAATCTAGCCCGTTGTCATCACTTTTTTCCCACC
Organism: Cheilinus undulatus; assembly: GCF_018320785.1. Taxonomy (NCBI): domain Eukaryota; kingdom Metazoa; phylum Chordata; class Actinopteri; order Labriformes; family Labridae; genus Cheilinus; species Cheilinus undulatus. Next base: position 1,223,732 of record NC_054872.1, read on the forward strand.
AATTCTGACGACTTTAACACATTTTTCCACTTAAAACCCTTTTTTCTCATTTTTAAACCCTTTCCACCACTTTTTTTCTGCCTGTTTTTGCTACTTCTAAAACAAATTTTGCCACTCTCTGCCTATTGTTGGCTCTGTTGTCCCATTATTGCCACTATTAACCCCTTTTTACCACTTTTAAGCCACATTTCACAAATTAATATGTCCATTTTTGCCAGTTTAGCCCATTTCTGCCTATTTCTGCCTCAGCTAACCTGTTTTTGCCTAATTTTTTTCATCCCATGTCACCAAATTTCCACCCATTTTTGCTACTTTAACACCATTTCAGCCACTTTTTAAATCCCCCTTTACCACTTAGTATACCCATTTTGACACTTTTACCCATTTTTTGGTTATTTTTTGCCACTGTTAGCCAATATTTGGCATTTCTAACCCATTTCTGCTACTTTTAAACTCCAATTTCAGCACCTTTCCCAGCATTTTTTGCCATTATTAAGCCATTTTAGCTATTTTTAATGTATTTTAATCCTGTTTTAAACAGAAGGATTTACATTTTTTTAAAGGTTTACTTACTACACAAATAAATTAAAAAGATATTTTCTTCTTTGATGAGAGTGGTTGTGATTCAGGTTAAAGATAAAACACCACAGCTGAACTTTATAATGGACCAGGATTTTACTGGCTCCCAGTTTGGCCATTTTTCCCCTTGTGGGCAGCCTTGTCTCCACATTTCTATTCTTGAATGTTCATGTCTGTGTTCGACCACCTTCAGGCTCAGTGGGGGTCCCGGTCTCTGACACCTTTATTTTGGGGGTTGCAGGCTGAAATGGTTGAGAACCACTGGTTTTGATGGTTCCATGATGTGTTTGAGATCTTTTAGCCTACTTCACTTCACAGACAGGCTCTATTTAAGGGATTTATCAGTTCAACAGGTCTGGCAGTTATCAGGTCTGGGTGAGGATAGTTAAACTGAAGTCAGCTTCATAGAAACGTGGTTAATCACAGTTAACTCATGATTTAAGAAGGGGAGGGGAAATGATTTTCTTTCACACAGGGCCAGGTAGGTTTGGATGACTTTATTCCCATAATAAATGAAATCATCATTTAAACACTGACTTTTTTATTTATTCAGGTTTCCTTTGTCTAATATTGAAATTAATTTGATGGACTGAAAATTTAAGAGTGACAAAAATGCAGTGAATAAGAAATCAGGCAGGAGATAGCATTGACAAAGATGGATGAGAGTGAAAATGTGACAGTACAGACCAGTGATACTCAGCGTGTGGCTCTTTGTCTTAATTTACAATATTAATCCCCCAGGAAGCCTTTACAAAGGGAAGCTTTGACCTCAGAAATGACCCACTGTTAGTGGCATTAATCAGTTTGTTTCCCACACTCATGGACGACAATATTGGCAGCCCCGGCAATTTTTCCAGAGAATACACCATTTCTCCCAGAAACTGCTGAAATTCCACATGTTTTTAGTATACACATGTTTATTGTTCCAATGCACATGAAGGGAATAAAAGATGTTTATCAGAAACATTTGTGATTGTAAGTATTTCTGGGAGAAATGGTGTATTTTCTAGAAAAAATCCAGGGCTGCCAATACTTTAGCCCATGACTGAATACAGTCGGCTTTAACTGTCAACCTTTATTCTTTAATTCTGTCTCAATTGTCCTTATTTGCATTTTTGCCTCTTTTAATCATTTTTTGCAGTTTTAATCCCATTTTTGCCATATTTCATCACTTTTTGCCTCTTTTATCCTGCTTTATGCAATTTGCATTTCCCCCTCTTTTTTCCCATCTCTTTGCTGCTTTTTGCCCATTTTAAACACTTTTCACTCTTTTTTTTTTGCCACCTTATTTGCAGCTTTATGACCATTCTTGCCACTGGTAACACGTTTTTGTCACTTCTCACCCATTTCTGCCACTTTACTCCAATCACCCACTTTTTTTAGCCACATTTTTGCCTCTTTTTGACCTTTTTTTTTTTTTACCAGCTTTAACTTACCAACTTTGCCAAGGAGGTTATGTGATTGGCAGGGTTTGTTAGTTTGTTAGCAACATAACTCAACAGTCATGGATGGATTTTCATCAAATTTTCAGGAAACGTCAGAAATGGCATAAGGTAGAACTGATTAGGAGAGATCTGGATCACCGTCTGGATCCAGGAATTTTTTAAAGGATTCTTTACTATTGGGAGATAGGGCTGATGGCGGAGGTATGCACTCTCCGAGTGCTTTTCTAGTTTTTTTTTTTTTTTTTTTGCCACTTTAACCCATTTTTTCACCACCTAGGTTGTGGCTCTTGCAAAGGTATTTTTCAGCAGTTAGGCTCTTTGGTTGAGAATGACCGGTGCAGACATTAGATCAGGCCCTGCTGTCTGAGTTCGCTAACACCTCGTCCCTGAGCTGCATGTAAACCTCTGTAGAGGAGCTGTAGAGGAGTGACAGCTGTATTTTTCATGTGTTCTGATGCTGACTAAGATGCTGTTAATATTGTATGGAGCCATGCAGGGACCTTAAAGTGCTCTCCAGCTGTCACTTAGACCTGCTAAGTCTCTGCTGGTCTCTCCTGGTCCAGGCTAAATGTACTCGCAGTATTTCCACACAGGCATTCCACCAAGAGCAGAACTAGAGCTGCGTTTGCTGCAGTAACACCTCTGTCTGCAGTTAGACCACATCAGCTCAAGGGAAATTACATTTGCTGTAAAATGTAGAAATCTTGGTGTTTCAGCAGCAGACGTGGTTCAGACGTGCTGCAAAGATGTCATAGCACAACCAGGGCTCTCACAGCGGGGCTATGCTGCCTTTAAACGGGGTCATGGTTACTGTGTGCAGGGGGAACGCCACCATGTGGACATTTTCAGAAACAACGAGCCCATGGACTTAAGTTTTAGTCCCGTACGGGAACGACAGCAGCTACTAACCGAGTCCTCGATTCAACAGGAGAAAGCAGCAGAGAGCTCTACTTCTGTGCTAATGTTTTAATTCAGAGCCCCATGGCGGTGAAATTACGACCTCAATTCCAAAAAAGTTGGGTCGCTGTGTAAAATGTAAATGAAAACAGAACTCATACACCCCTCAGAAACAACATATCAGATGTTAAACTGAGATGTTTTACCATTTCATGAAAAAATATTAGCCCATGTTGATTTTGCCGCAAAACATCTCAAAAAAGCAGGGACGGAGCCATGTTTACCATCGCGTAGCATCCCCTCTTTAACAACAGTCTGTGAACGTCTGGGAAGTGAGGAGGCCAGCTGATGCAGCTTTGAGAGAGGAATGTTGTCCCATTCTTGTCTGATGTAGGACTCTAGCTGTTCTACAGTCCTGGGTCTTTGTCAACACATCTTTGTTTGTCTGGTGTTTATTGGTGAAAGGTCTGGACTCATGCAGACCAGTTCAGGACCTGGACCCTCCTCCCGTGAAGCCATGCTGTTGTGATAGATGTGGTATGTGGTTTAGCATCTTGTCACTGAAATAGTGGCAGCCTTCCCTGACAGAGACGTTGTCTGGATGGGAGCATATGTTGCTCTAAAAGCTCTCTCTGCTTTTCAGCATTGATAGTTCCTTTCCAGATGTTAGAGCTGTCCACGCCATAGGCACTAATGCAACCCCATACCATCAGAGATGCAGGATTTAGAGCTGAGCCAGGAGAACAAGCTGGATGCTCCCTCTCCTCTTTAGTCCTCAGGACACGGCATCTGTGGTTTCCTCTGACCACAGAACAGTTTTCCATGTTAAATGAGCTTTGGTCCAGAGAAGACGGCGGTGTTTCTGGATCCTGTTCTCATATGGCTTCTTCTCTCCATGATCCAGCTTTAATGTCATTGGTGGATGGCACAGCCAACTGTGTTGACAGACAATGATTTCTGGAATGTTCCTAAGCCCATGCAGTGATTTCAGTACAGAATCATGCCTGTTTTTAATGCAGTGGCCCCTGAGGGCCCCTTCAGCTTTGTCTCTTGCTCACAGAGATTTCTCCAGGTTCTCTGAATCTTTGAACATATAATTGACAGTAGATGGAGGGAGATTCAGTCTTCACTGTTTTACAATGAGGAACATTTTTCTCAAATTGTTCCACAGTTTTTAGACTCGGGTTTTCACAGATTGGTGAATTCTGCCCATCTTTACTTCTGAGAGTCTAAAAGACTCTGACCACTATTTTGTTTTCTCTATTGAAAACGAAATACAAAGACAATGGCTACTGAAAATTCAGTGACTGACTACTTCCTTGCTAATGTTTTATATTTCATCAGGGATAAAGGCCAGAATAATTTGAAAACATCAGTGTTTATTAAGAGCAGTGTTACTCAACCCTGCTCATCCAAAGAGCCAAACTGTTGAAAAATACTTTTGCAAGAGCCACAACCTAAGTGGAGAAATGGCAATCAAAAAATGTTAAAGGTGGCAAAAATGGTCAAAAAAGCGGCAAGCACGAGGAGAAAAGTGTCAAAAATGGGTGGGAAGTGACCAAATAATGAGGTCAATGTGTTAAAAATGTTGCAAAAAAATGAGTGAAAAGTGACTAAAATGGGCAAAAATCTGAAAAAAAGATGGGAAAAATTAGTAAAAAAGTGGCACTGAATTACAAACGGCAGCTTAAATGGGTGAGCAAAAAGGGGGAAAAACTGCAAAAAGGAGGGTAAAAGTGTCAATAATGGGCTTAAAGTGGCAAAAATGAGTGAAATGTGGCAAAAAATGAGTTACAAATGGTAAAAATGGTCCAAAAGCAGCAAAAACTTGGAGGAAAAATGAGTGTAAAGTGACCAAAATGGGCAAAATTAGAAAAAAAGGTGGGAAAAATGGGCAAAAAAAGCATGAAAGAATGGCAAGATAGGATATTAATGGCATTTAATTGCAAAAGGCATTTTAAATGGGTGACAAGTGGCATTAAAGGGGAGAAAAGTGGCAGAAAAGTAAAAGGTGGTAAAAATGGTCTAAAAGCAGCTAACATCAGGAGAAGAGTGGCAAAATGGCTAGGAAGTGACCAAATAATGAGTTAAATGTCTCAAAAATGTTGCAAAAAATGAGTGAAAAGTAACTAAAATTGGCAAAAATCATAAAAAAAGATGGGAAAATCGGCAGAAAGCATCAAAGAATGGCAAAATGGGAAATTAGTGGCATTGAATTGCAAAAGGCAGCTTAAATGAGCGAAAAGTGGCATAAAAGGTGAAAAAAGGGGCAAAAAATTATATAAAGCAGCATGAAATTGTCAAAAATGAGCTCAAAGCAGTAAAATTGAATTAGCAAAAAAAAGCAAATAAGGTCAATGGAAATATGCAGACAGTAAGATAGAGGTTGACAATTAAAGCCTACTGTGTAAGTGTGGGAAACAAACAGTAATGTGACTTGCAGTGGATCATTTCTGAAGTCAAATTTACATTTTTAAGGTTTTTAAGGGGGAATAATATTTTAAATGAAGACATAAAAGAGCCACAGGTTCAGTATCACTGTATTAGAGCATCTTTATTAAGCATCAGGCACACTTCTCTGGATGTATTCATGCTTACAGCATCGCGTTGATCACTCAGGTCCATTTCTGAGATCCATTGTTATTTTACAGTCCTCATTTTCTTCCAGGGATGTAGAACATGTGAGAGCTACTGTAGCTAAAAATGCTGCATGTGTTCATACTGTTTACACTGATTCATTCTGTGACACTCTAACACCGTTCACTGTGCCATCTATTCATGTACAACAATATCATACAAACACATTTCTAACAGCTTAAACACAGCAGCCTTATTATGAGAGGTGAAAGTGTTTCTTAGATAAATACAGACACACAGTGAAGACAAAGCACCCTAAATCTTTGTCTTTCTTACATAAATGAGAAACATGATCACTCCAAATCTTCTTCCATGACAGAAACTCACCCCTAAAATCATTATTACATAATGTGCTGTAAAATTTAGCAAATGGGAGCAGAGCGAGCTCTAAATGTATGTGCTTGCAGCATTTCGTGTCACATGGGTGCACTTATGCATATTAAATGCAGGCAAGGGTGTAAGTGCATAATGACCCAGAGGCATTCTTAAGTGGTGCAGAGGAGATGTAAAGGCAACGCCACATTTACCCATTTTTCCAGATTTATGGCCAGAAATGAGACACAAACACACTTCAGGCATGTAAGACAAACTTGATCCTAAAGGAATCATACAGTTAAGATTTAGAGTGAATGAAAACATGAAGGAACAGTGGAGAGCTTTTGGTTTTCAGGTGTGACATTTTGATTTAATCTGAGCCTGGGTTGAGAGAGAACCCAGAGAGAAATGCAGGTACACTATGTTGCCAAAAGTATTCACTCAACCATCCAAATAATGCAAATCAGGTGTTCCAATCACTTCCATGGCCACAGGTGTATAAAATCAAGCACCTAGGCATGCAGACTGTTTCTACAAACATTAGTGAAAGAATGGCTCGCTCTCAGGAGCTCAGTGAATTCCAGCGTGGTACTGTGATAGGATGCCACCTGTGCAACAAGTCCAGTGGTGAAATTTCCTGGCTCCTAAATATTCCACAGTCAACTGTCAGTGGTATTATAACAAAGTGGAAGCCACTGGGAACCACAGCAACTCAGCCACCAAGTGGTAGGCCACGTAAAATGACAGAGCGGGGTCAGCGGATGCTGAGGTCATAGTGTGCAGAGGTCACCAAGTTTCTGCAGAGTCAATGGCTACAGACCTCCAAACTTCATGTGGCCTTCAGATTAGCTCAAGAACAGTGATAGAGAGCTTCATGGATGGGTTTCCATGGCTGAGCAGCTGCATCCAAGCCATACATCACCAAGGTCAATGCAAGGCGTGGGATGCAGTGGTGTAAAGCACGCCGCCACTGGACTCTAGAGCAGTGGAGACACCTTCTCTGGAGTACCCAATCATGCTTCTCTAACTGGCAATCTGATAGACCAGTCTGGGTTTGGCGGCTGCCAGGAGAACGGTATTTGTCTGACTGCATTGTGCCAAGTGTAAAGTTTGGTGGATGGGGGATTATGGTGTGGGCTTGTTTTTCAGGAGCTGGGCTTGGCCCCTTAGTTCCAGTCAAAGGAACTCTGAATGCTTCAGCATACCAAGAGATTCTGGACAATTCCATGCTCCCAACTTTGTGGGAACAGTTTGGGGATGGTCCCTTCCTGTTCCAACATGACTGTGCACCAGTGCACAAGGCAAGGTCCATAAAGACATGGAGGAGAGAGTTTGGTGTGGATCAACTTGACTGGTCTGCACAGAGTCCTGACCTCAACCCCATAGAACACCTTTGGGATGAATCAGAGCAGAGACTGAGAGCCAGGCCTTCTGGTCCAACATCAGTGTGTGACCTCACAAATGTGCTTCTGGAAGAATGGTCAAAAATTCCCATAAACACACTCCTGAAACTTGTGGAAAGCCTTCCCAAAACAGTTGAAGCTGTTGTAGCCGCAAAGGGAGGACCCACATCATGTTAAACCCTATGGATTAAGAATGGGATGTCACTGAAGATCATATGTGAGTCAAGGCAGGTGAGCGAATACTTTTGACCATATAGTGTACATTTTGTAAAGGTGTACACATCTGTCAGTGTGGGTTGTTATGCTGATTGACTGATAAAAGGTCCAATAGTATGGACTGAAAGTTAAAACAGTGATCATCTTTATGATGCTCCTTTATTCCTGCTTAACTCATATGATATCTGTGCCTCATCCTGGACCTCCAAAGACTGCTAGCTGCAAACACAACGCATCAATATTCTTCCATATGATTGTGAAATAAAGCTGAATAAACAAACCACTCTTCTCCTTGTTGCTCAGTCACTCACTTTCTTTTCCTAGTCTTATTGGTCACAGTCCTCTTCCTTTTCTTAGTTGTTGTATATAAAAAACATTCAGTTGGCTACCTGGCTTCTTTCTAGCTGAAGACTTGTGTGTGAACTGGTAAGCTGTACCCATGAGAGAACAGCAGCCTGCTGCTGATGTTAGATAGTGCTAGAAGCAGGCAACCAGAGCAGACACCATCCTTCCTGTTTGTTTTACTGTTAGATCAACTATGGAAAGACGAACGGTGTAAAAGTTCTAGATCAGTGTTTTAAAGATCACAGTGGAGTCACAACAAGTAGCAGGCTGCTTCCAGCTGAAGATATCTACTTAAACATCGAACCGATTTAGTATTTTTGTTACTTCTGGTCAAGTAGACCCCAAAATATGTTAATAAAACACGTGCAGCACTGGTGTCCAGGTTTAGCAGGATGGACCAGGACTACGCTCTGTTCCAGCAGGAACAACAGGATCAAAAAACGTCACACACTCGGCCCTTGAACTCTGAGTCTGATACGTTTTTCTTTGTCTTCAATGTGAACATTTGTAAAACATACAGATGGTTTCATATTGCGAGCTCTGTCGCTCCTCCACAAATGAAAAAAACAAACTTTAACAGCCTCGTCTCTTCTCTGGAGGCTTTCACAACATTCTGGAGTGTTTCTGTGGGAATGTGTGTCCGTTCATCCTGTAGAGCATTTATGAGGTCAGGCTCTGATGTTGGACCAGAAGGCCTGGCTCACAATCTCTGTTCCAGTTCATCCAAGAGGTGCTGGATGGGGTTGAGGTCAGGACTCTGTGTGGGCCAGTCCAGTTCTTCATCAAACCATGTCTCTCTAGTCTTTCTCTGGTCTCTGGGCCACAGTCCTGCTGGAATAGAAAAGGGCCTTCCTCAAACTGTTGCCACACAGTTGGAAGCATAGCATTGTCCAGAATGTCTTGGTCTGCTGAAGCATTAAGATCGGCCTTCACTGGAGATAAGGGGTCTAGACCAGACCCTTTAAACCAGCCCTATACCATTATCCCTCCTCCACCAGACTTCACAGTCAGACAGGTAACGTTCTCCCAGCATCCTCCAGACCCAGACTCCCCCATCATCAAGTAAATTGGTCACTCCACAGAACACGTCTCCACTGCTCCACAGTCCAGGGTCGGTGTGCTTTACTCCACTACATGTGACTCTTGGCATCACTTGGTGATGTTAGGCTTGCATGCAGCTGTTGCCATGGAAACCCATTCATGAAGCTCGTGCTGCAGTTTTAGTGTTTACATCAGTGTTAGTCAAATCTGCACAACCAAAGGGCCAAATTAGTGAAAAATACTTTTGCAAGAGCAACAATAAAAGTGGTGAAAAGCAGAAATTAAAAAAAGTTAAAGGTGGTCAGAAAGTGGCAAATAAGGGGAAAGGAGTGGTAAAAATGTTCAAAAAGCGACAAATATGGGGAGAAAACAGCAAACACAGAGAGAAAAGTGGCAAAAAAAGGTCAAAAAAAACAAACACAGAGAGAAAAGTGGCAAGAAATGGTCAAAAAGCAGCAAATATGGAAAGAAAAGTGGCAAAAATGTTCAAAAAGCGGCAAATACAGGGAGAAGAGTGGCAAAAATGTTCAAAAAGCGGCAAATACAGGGAGAAGAGTGGCAAAAATGTTCAAAAAGCGACAAATATGGGGAGAAAAGTGGCAAAAATGTTCAAAAAGCGGCAAATACAGGGAGAAGAGTGGCAAAAATGTTCAAAAAGCAGCAAATACGGGGAGAAGAGTGGCAAAAATGTTCAAAAAGCAGCAAATACGGGGAGAAGAGTGGCAAAAATGTTCAAAAAGCGGCAAATACAGGGAGAAGAGTGGCAAAAATGTTCAAAAAGTGGCAAATACAGGGAGAAGAGTGGCAAAAATGTTCAAAAAGCGGCAAATACAGGGAGAAGAGTGGCAAAAATGTTCAAAAAGCGACAAATATGGGGAGAAAAGTGGCAAAAATGTTCAAAAAGCGGCAAATACGGGGAGAAGAGTGGCAAAAATGTTCAAAAAGCAGCAAATACGGGGAGAAGAGTGGCAAAAATGTTCAAAAAGCAGCAAATACAGGGAGAAGAGTGGTAAAAATGGTCAAAAAGCAGCAAAAACTGGGAGAAAAGTGGCAAAAATGGTCAAAAAGCAGCAAATATGGGGAGAAAAGTTGCAAAAATGTTCAAAAAGCGGCAAATACAGGAAGAAGAGTGGCAAAAATTGTCAAAAAGCGGCAAATATGGAAAGAAAAGTCCCCAAAAATGTTCAAAAAGTAGCAAATACGGGGAGAAGAGTGGCAAAAATGGTCAAAAGCGGCAAATACGGGGAAAAAAGTGGCAAAAATGGTAAAAAAAAGTGGCAAATACGGGGAGAAGAGTGGCAAAAATGTTCAAAAAGCAGCAAATACAGGGAGAAGAGTGGCAAAAATGGTAAAAAAATAAGCAGCAAATACAGGGAGAAAAGTGGCAAAAATGGTAAAAAAGCGGCAAATACAGGGAGAAGAGTGGAAAAAATTGTCAAAAAGCGGCAAATATGGGGAGAAAAGTTGCAAAAATGTTCAAAAAGCAGCTAATGCGGGGAGAAAAATGAGTGAAAAGAGACTTAAACGATTAAAAATCAGAAAAAAGATGTGAAAATGGGCAAAAAAGCATGAAAGAATGGCAAAATGGGACATTAGTGGCATTTGAATGCAAAAGGCAGCTTGAATGGGCAAAAAATTGCATAATCTGGATAAAAGTGTCAAAAATGGGCTAAAAGCAGTAAAAATGGAATTAAAGTAGCAAAAAAATGACCAATGAGATCGACGGAAATATGCAGGAAAAACAGAGGCTGACAATTGAAGCCTGCTGTGAAAGAGTAGGAAACAAACTGATGAATGTGACTTGAAATGGATAATTTCTGAAGTCAAATTTACATTTCTAAGGTTTTTAAGGGGAATAATATTTTAAATTAAGACATAAGAGAGCCACAAACCATCACTAATGAACACAGGTTGAGTGCCACTGGTTTACATTAATGCCAGGGGAAGTTCAGAACTCTTCAGCGATGGAATCAGGAGAGAGTTGGAGACTTTTACCCATGATCCTTAGCAGTCGTTGACCACACTCTGTGGTTTTACCTGGTCTTCTGCTTCGTGGCTGAGCTGCTGTTGTTCCTAAACTCTTCCACTGTCTAACAAAATCACTGCAGCTGACTGGAATATCCAGCAGGGATGAAATTTCACCAGCTGTCTCATGTCAAAGGTGGCGTCACCACAGAACCACGCCTGGAGTCTCTGAGCGCCTCAGAACGACCCGTTTAGGATCTCAGGTGTTTTTAAGACTGCAGGGCCAAGGTCAGAGCTCCTCTACAGTGAGAATAAGAAATGTTTGATGTTACAGCTGAATGCTAAATGTAGATTTTTTTATGCTGGACAAACAGAGAAGCAGGAAATATTTATAATTGATAAAAGCATCTGTCAGCATCTTTTCCTCGGGGGCATGATCATTCGTGGAGAAAATTCTGGAGTTATTGTTAAAGGAAATTTTAAATCATGACAGAATATTTAAAAAAACACAGTGAAAAGCATTTTAGTTGTAGTAAATGTGAGGAGAGGCCCAGCTCTCTGTGCTCTGACAGAGAATATTTCATCATCTAAATACATGAAGAGGACTAAATAATGTATGATAATATGAGCAGTATTTTGAAGTAGCATTATAAATCCTGATTTTAAGTTTTCATAAACGCCGTTGAGGGAGATTAATACATTGTCCCCAGCTCATTTCACACAGCGCACACACACAGGGAGAGGATTTATTCTGGATTTCACACTTGCCATCACACTTAAATGATTCCGATGTTGGAGAGCTTTTAATAATTCTTGGCATTGATTTCTGAGGCAGCTTTGAATCATGGCTTAATGTTTTGAGGGAATAACAATTAATTTGTGGGGCTGATTGATGTCAGGAAAACTCGATTTGCCCCACAGGAAAAAGGAAACATCTCCGACACGTTGAGCAGCAACCTACATTTTCCAGCAGCTTATAATCCAATTAGCCGAGCGGCGTTTATATTGGGCCTAAGCACACGGATAAATCTGTGTGTCTCTCTCCATGTGATGGATAATGGAACATCCAACGCTGCTGAAAACACTGCGGAGAAAATGTGGATGCAACATTTCTCTGCTTCTCTGCTCTTATAGTGAGGATGGCGCTGAAATAGGAAGCTATCAGGCGACTCTGAGCGGACTAAAAGGACTGAAAAGGCGTTTATGTGGCTGCTTGTTCAAAGAAATCCCAGTCAGATGAAGGACAACAGCAGGCTGCTTAATTCTTAGACTGTTTGCCAACATAACAGATCAAACCTGACTGAAACACATTTCCACAGCTCAGCTCTGCAGCTATGAGGCTGCTTCTTCATCTTTTATCATCATCAGTTCACGTGAACCTAAGAGCAGCTGCTTCAGCCTCTGCAACAGTCATAAACACCTGGCTCTTTAATGTCTTCATTTGAAACATTATTACCCCTTAAAAACCTTAAAAAGGTCAGTTTGACTTCAGAAATGATCCATTTTAAGTCACATTCATGAGTTTGTTTCCCACACTTACACAGTAGGCTTTAATTGGAAACCTCTATTTTTCTCTGCATATTTCCATCCCCCTTATTTGCAATTGTTTGCTTTAATTCCATTTTTAGTGCTTTTAGCCCATTTTTGACACTTTCATGCAGCTTTTTGCACATTTTTTGCCCATTTTTGCCTTCTATGCCACTTCTCACCCATTTTAGCTGCCTTTTGCAATTAAATGCCACTAATTTCCCATCTTGCCACCTCTTTTCTGATTTTTGCCAATTTTAGTCACTTTTTGCTCACTTTTCTCCATTTTTTGCCACTTTAAGACCATTTTTGCCAAATCTTTTTGGCACTTTCCTCCCGTTGTTGCCACTTCTCGTCCATTTAAGCTCCCTTTTGCAATTCACTGCCACTTTTTCCCACCTTTTTTCTGATTTTTGCCCATTTTAGTCACTTCTTGCCCATTTGAGCTGCCTTTTTGCAATTAAACGCCACTAATTTCCAATTTTGCCATTTTTTTATGCTTTTTGCCCATTTTTCCCCATTTCTTTTTTATGTAACTTTTCACTCATTTTTCTCTACGTTTATGCCACTTTTAGACCACTTTTCACATTTTTGATACCTTTTTGATACTTTTATTCAGCTTTTTGCAATGCTTTGCCCTTTTTATGTGCCCGTTCTGCCGCTCTTCACCCATTTAAGCTGCCTTTGCAATCTGATTTTTGCCCATTTTAGTCACTTTTCACTCATTTTTTGCAACATTTTCCCACTTTGAACTCATTATTTGGTCACTTCCCACCCATTTTTGCCACTTTTCTCCCCATGTTTGCAGCATTTTGGCCATTTTTACCATCTTTAACTTCTTTTAATTGCCACTTCTCACCACTTAGATTGTGGCTCTTGCAAATGTATTTTTCAACAGTTTGGCTCTTTGGTTGATCAGGGTTGAGTAACACTGATCTATAATAAACAATCATAGTCCTCTGAATTTCATCATCTTACCTTATGACACTGCAGTGCTGTAGTCGAGTCCAAGTCGAGTCACGAGTCCACCAAACCAGAACTCCAATCTGTGTTGGACTTGACTTCTACAACCCTGCCTACTGGATGGCTGCTGCAGTCAGAGTTAAGAGGCAAATCTAACGTCTTCCCCAGCAGCGCCTGCGTCATTTCCCTGCAGCACATCTGATCGTCTGAGCCGCCTGGTGGACAGAGAGGAGAGTCAAATACTCCAATGACACCATGATCTCCTCTCTGTTTGTGATGATCATTTGAGATTTTATTCTGACACCTGAGTTGTAACTAAAGACTCCAGAATAATGTTTCAGAGATTCATGTCCTCTAGTTAAACTCATCCCTGGTTATCGTCATGTTCCAGATCAGAAATCCTGGATGAGTTTCCACGTTCTGGCTGAATAAACAGCTCTGTTCCTCCTGTTTCCTCCTTTTTTCCAGCCTTTTCTCTGAAAAACAGCCACCCCGTGAGTTTTTCCTATAAACCAGAGCCACTATCTGTAACTCAGAGGAGACGACGTTCAGCTGCTCACATATGTCAGCCCAGCCTTTTTCAGTTTTGACATTCAAAGCAAACATTTCAGCAGGCTTTCTCTGGCTTTCAGCTTTTTCAATTATCACATTCTTTCCTGTTTTTGCTTGAGGGACCAGTCTTCCTGTCTACAGCTGCTTCACTTCTTCTGTACATACTTTTACATAACTTCAACATATCTGGCCCTGTGTTAAAAAGTACGTCCCCCTTGTTAAATCATGAGTTAACTGTGATGAACCACACTTCTTGGAAAGCTGAGTTCAGTGTCACTGGCCACACCCAGGCCTGATTACCTCCAGATTAGTTGAATGTAGAAATCCTTTAAATAGAAGCTGTCAGACAAAGTGAAGTAGGCTACAAGATCTCAGAAAGAAACGCATCATGCCACCATCCAAAGAAACTCAAGAACAAATGAGAAACAAAGAGACTGAAATCTATCAGTCTAGAAAAGGTTACAAAGACATTTCCAAGGCTTTGGGACTCCAGAGAACCACGGTCAGAGCCATTATCCACAAATGGAGAAAACTGGGAACAGTGGTGAACCTTCCCAGGATTGGTCGGCCAACTAAAATGACTCCAAGAGAGCAACGACAACTCATCCAGGAGGTCCCAGAAGAACCCAGAACCACATCCAAAGACCTGCAGGCCTCACTGGCCTCAGTTAAGGTCAGAGTTCATGACTCAACCATCAGAAAGACACTGGGCAACAATGGCATCATGGGAAAGTTCCAAGACCAGAACCACTGCTGACAGAAAAGAACACAAAGGCTCGTCTCACATTTGACTTAAAACATCCTGATGATCCCCAAGACTTTAGGAGAAATATTCTGTGGACTGAGCAGACAACAGTAGAACTTTCTGGAAGGTGTGTGTCCCGTTCCATCTGCAGTAAAAATAACACAGCGTTTGATAAAAAGAACATCATGCCAACAGTCAAACATGGTGGTGGCAGTGTGATGGTCTGGGGCTGCTTTGCTGCTTCAGGACCTGGACCACTTGCTGTGACTGATGGAACCATGAACTCTGCTGTCTACCAGAAAATCCTGAAGGCCAACATCTGACCGTGAGTTCATGACCTCAAGATCAAGCACTCTTGGGTTATGCAGCAGGACAACGACCCAAAACATCCCAGCAAGTCCACCTCTGAATGGATCAAGAAAAACTAAATGAAGGTTCTGGAGTGGCCAAGTTAAAGTCTGGACTTAAATCCAGCTGAGATGCTGTGGTGTGACCTTAAACAGGCAGGTCATGCTGGAAAACCCTCCAGTATGGCTGAGTTCAAACAATTCTGTGTGGGACAACATTCCTCCACAGCAATGAGAAAGACTCATCACCAGTTATCACAAACGCCTGATTTCAGTTATTTTGCTGCCAAGGGAGGAAGAACCAGTTATTAGGTTCAGGGGGCGATTACTTTTTCACACAGGGACAGATAGGTTTGGATTTTTATCACCTTAAAAAATTAAATAATCCTTCAGAAACCGCATTTTCTATTTATTTGGGTTGTCTTTGTGAAATATAAAAATTGATTTCATGATCTGAAACATTTTAGTGTGATAAAGTCAAATCAAATCAGATCATCTTTAATTATACAGCCCTTTACACACAACACGGTAGATCCAAAGTGCTTTACAGAAAACAACATTAAAGGAGTGAAAAGAAGCAGAAATAAATGAGTCAAATTTAAAAGCCATAAAAGTAACAACTGCTCATAACAGTAGTTATTATGAAAAACAACAATTATGAACACAATACAAAACATTTTTGGGAGAAAAGCCAGGGAATGGTACAGTTAGGGCGGTTAAAAGCCAATGAGTAAAAAGGAGTTTTCAGATTGCTCTTGAAAATCTCAATATTTGCAAAAAACCTCAGGAATCAGAGAGGGGGCAAATACTTTTTCACTGCACTGTAAATATGCATGCAGTGATTCTAAGCCTGTAAAAAAGATGTTTTAAAAACTGAGATCTGTGAATGTCAACAACCTGGTCTCTGAGTTCTGCAGCTGCTCTGACCTTTGACCCTTGGTTTCTGCCCTGATATCATTGTCAGCTGTGAGGCCTTCTGTAGAGAGGTGTGAGCCTTTAGAATCATGTCCAATAAGGCTAATTTAGCTCAGGTGGACTCCAATCAAGGTGCAGAAACATCTCAGAAAAGTTCAGATTTTGCCAATTTTAGTCACATTTCGTTCATTTTTCTCTGTTTTTGCTACCAGAGACTCATGTTTTTGCCACTTTTCTCCCAGTGTTTGCCATTTTAAGCCCATTTTTGTCACTTCTTTTTGACACTTTTACATTTTTCAATGCCAATTCTGGCTCATTTTTCCATCCTTTTTTCTTATTTTGCCCATTTTAGTCACGTTTCATTCATTTTTCTCTACGTTTTTGACACTTTTCTCCCAGTGTTTGCCACTTTAAGCCCATTTTTGCCTGTTCTTGTTTTCCCTTTTCTCCCTTTTTTGACACTTTTATCCTGCTTTTTGCATTTTTTTTTGGTCCCTTTCTTGTTGCCTTTTATGCCACTTTTTACTCAAATAAGCTTTTTTTTGCAGCTAAATGTCACTAATTAACCATTTTACCATTCTTTCATGCTTTTTTGCCCATTTTCCCACCTTATTCTGATTTTCTCTTGTCTCTTTCTCTTGTTTCTCTTGTCACTTTTTCTCCCCTTTATGACACTTTTATCCTGTTTTGCATTTTTTTTTGCCCGTTTGCCACTTCTTGCCCATTTAAGCCGTCTTTTGCAATTCAATGCCACTTTAAACCCACTTGACCACCTTTTTTTCTGTTTTTTGTCCATTTTAGTCACTTTTCACTCATTTTTTGCAACATTGTTGCCACTTTTCACTCATTATTTGGTCACTCTTTTCCCCGTGTGTGCCACTTTTCTCCCCGTGTTTGCCGCTTTTTGACCATTTTGCCACCTGTAACTCATGTTTTTGCCACTTTTCTCCCAGTGTTTGTCGTTTTTTAACATCTTTTTTTGTTTGTTTGGTTGGTTTTTTGCCAAATTAAACTTTTTTTAATTGCCACTATTCACCACTTATGTATTCTTCAACAGTTTGGCTCTTTGGTTGAGAAAGACGTGAAGAGAATAAATGAGAATAAAAACACTGAATGTGAATCAAGAGAATAAACACTGATTTAAACGACTGCAGCATCAGGCCATAACACTGACAAAGTAAAGGGGTCTAAATACTCCCTGACAGTTCTGTACGTAGGTTAGATTTATATCAGCTTTGTTAGTACTGTATCTGATCTAAAATAACTGCCAGCATGGAGACAGAGGACATGTCAGAGAAGTTTGGTTTGAGTGCCATATGTGCCTCCGTATGTGAGCGATGTTTCTTATCATGGTTGTAGGCGTCTTAACCATTAAATCAGGATAAAAATGTTATTTTTTAATGACCTGCAGCAGAACAGATGTTCCATCTCTGAGTCTGTGACACTCCAGGTGTAAATCTGAACGCTGCTGTTCCACGTCTGCTCTTATTTTTCCAACTTTTGATGGATAATTGAACATTTTAATCACTCTCATGTATGAAATTCCTTCTGTTTCTCTGGTTTTCCTATAAAAGTCAACTGCTGCATTATAGCGTGCACATTTTTACTGTATTTTGGATATTTAAGGTGCACTCTTAGACAGTAGCTGATCCCACCTACCCTTTAAACAGGAGACCCCCCCATGTGAAGCAGCCCAATGCCAGTCAGGGTAATCCTGGAATACTGGCTCAGACTCCTCTGCCTCCATCTCCAGATGCGACTGCTTCTTTTTCCCGCTAGAGCGATTTTATTATGCTGATGAGCGTTTCATCCTAATGGAAAAGCCATCAGGGTAAATATATGCAAATAAAGCGCTCCATTCTTTCAGCTCTGTTTGTGGCCGGAGGGTCCGATAAAGAGCTTTAATGTTTTCATAGAATGACAATTACTTAACAGAGTCTCATGGTCCAGCGTGCCCACTGAGGAGCCGCCATAAACCCACCTTCACCGCCATCGCCGTCCTTAATGAGGTCGCCAGAGGTCGACTTTTTAGCTAACTCAGTACTTCACTTTCATCACTACAGTCTCCGCTAATCTGCTTTTGTTCAGTTAAGTGTTTAAATGAACATTCAGGACAGCTGAGTGAAGAATTATTCTGAAAGTCTGCCACTACAACGTTTCACTGTGCTGATGTAGGATTGAAAGGCTTTGGCCCTTTATTCGCCTTTTATTCCACTTTTCACTCATTTAAGCTGCCTTTGGCAATTAAATACAACTAATTTCCCATTTTGACATTCTTTCATTCTATTTTGCCCATTTTCCCACCTTTTTTTCTGATTTTTGTAGTCACTTTTCACTCATCTTTCTCAAAGTTTTTGCCACTTTTGGACCATTTTTGCCACCTGTAACTCATTTTTTTTTGGCACTTTTCACCAATTTTTGCAACTTCAACCTCATTTTTGCCACTTCTTTTTGTCACTTTCCTCCCCTTTTTAAATTTTTATCTAGCTTTTGGCAATTGTTTTGCCATTTTTTTGCCTTTTATGCCACTTTTCTCTCATTTAAGCTGTCTTTTGTAATTCAATGCCACTAATTTCCCATTTTATTCTCCAGACCTGCAGCAGTGTGTGCCTTGACCGCCTCTGTGCTCTTCTTTGTTTGAGATACGCTGCAGGTCTATTTTCCGCACCAGCCACTGCCAAACTGCGTCAATACCCGACGATCAGAAAGCTCCAAACAGGAAGTCACAAGTGTAGAATATCCGTTTGTTTTTTTTTTTGTTTTTTTCAGAATAAAACACAATGCATGGACTCCTGATCGTAAATCATCACTATATCGACACTACGTCTCATCCTGCAGTGAGAGCAAAGGGTCACCGAGAGGTCAGTGGGTCACAGAGCTACAACGGCGCCATTGACGAGGAAAAGTCAAGTTTTGAGGACATTTAGCCAAAGAATTTCACATAAAACCACAGATCCTTTAAGCAAACATGAACCTTTTAACTTCCTAATGTACTCACTCAATGATAGAAGCAATAATATCATGGACTTATACTGGAGAGGATGATAAATTAACCCTGAAAGGTAAAATAGTTCGCTGTTGACATGCTATTCCTGCGTGAGCTTGTAGTTCTCTGTGATCTCTTCCTGCTGATCAGGGTTGTGTGCCGTGGCACGGCGCTCTAGACTCGATTCCAGTGATTGAGTTCACTCGTCTTCAGTCGGACTGAACCCCAGGTGCTTAGGTGCAGTCGTCCTATGTGGAAACTGCGGGTCAGAGTGCTGAAGCCACGGCCAAACGTCTGCATTACTGTTCCTGCCATGACCTGACTCACACCAACGACTGCGTGGGCTTGAGTTCAGTTTGAGTTTTAAGATACAACATGCATTATTTTACTCTATTTCCTGTGATAACGTGCACATGTTGGTTGTTCTCTAGAGATATTGAGAAAGGAACACATAAATAATACTAAAGTAAAACTAAAAATGACCTATTATTCCATTAAAATGGAGACAAAATCCAACCTGTCATGCCAGATAGACTGTTTGACATTTCCACTGCATGGATATATTTCACATTCGTCTGAAAAGCTCTCACCTCCAATTTCCACATACAACAGCTGTGCTACGATCTGTCACAATGCAGAGCACTTTGTTCCTTCTCTAGTCACTCAAAGCAGTTCCATGATCCTCGCTCCAGTCCAGGATCAGCATGTACCTGAAGCCCCTCGCCACTCCGCTTCGTTGTAGATACACTGCTCTATCAATCCTCAGAGATCCATCCAAACAGCCAGAAAAATCAGCAGAACATGCGGCCAACTTTAAAATAAACACAATGCACAGACTCCTGGTCGTAAAACATCACTGCATCAACCTCATGTTTCATCCTGCAGCACAAGCAAGAGGTCATCAAGAGGTCAGAGGGTCATAGAGCAAAAGATAATTTTTGAGGTAAAAAGATACAAAACTTTAACTTCATAATGTACTCACCCACGGTGAAAGCAGTAAAATCATAGAATCACGTTGGAATGAATCACACTCAAAAAGGCAAAATATTCCACTGTTCCCGTACTATTACTGCGTGAACTCGCAGTTCTCCCGTGATCTCGGTCCTATTGTCTCAAGCTGATCTGGGCTGTGCTTTATCGTAACGCTTCCAGTGTGCGAGGTCACACGAGCAAAAACGTGGCGCTGCAGACTGTTGTCAGAGGAAGCTGCAGGTCATACAGAGCATTTGGGAAGGGCAGGACTTTACAAGACATGGCTAGTGCTACCACAGTGTTTGAACAGTGAAGAAAAATGCATGCTGAAACCTAACGGGAGACATGCAGAAACATTTTCTCTGGACCCCAAAGTTTAATTAAGAGCTGGCTCATTCATTAAAGACACATCACTAACATTAAATAAGGGTATATTCATTTGTCATTATTTTATTTTTTTAATGCAGTACTAAAATCCAATCAGGACTATGTAAATGTAGCTTTCTTCACGGTTCTTTTTAAGCTTCTGTTGTAGAAATCAAGCTTTTCTAACAAAAGAACATCCACAGTCTGCTGAATGGACTGAAAACCTGCTAGAAGTTGTCTGTTTCCTTTATCTTCATTAGTCTCTGCATTTATTAGACTGTATTAAAAGTGCATGCATGACTTTCCATAACCTTTTTTAAAGTGTTGTGTTATGAAACGGAGTATTCTTGACCTTGCACGCTCTCCATAAACTCCCACTCCAACACCAGTGTTAATGTAGATTTTAGCTGATTTGTAGAGATAATTGGATGCTGTTAATGTTATAATTTAAACTTTAACGGGGCCGTGACCTATTACTTTTACACATCCTGATGGTTTAGCGTAGGCGTGCGATCTCAGCAGCAGAGCAGGAAGTCACGGAAACAACCAGTGAAGGAAAGAGGAAGTAGTCGTCGGTGACGGTGGACGGCAGAGAGGATTGGAGCAACCAGGACCAGCGGGTTATGGTGGATTTCTCTGAAGTATGGCTGTGCACCGTTTCTTAAATCAGACAGACTTTGGATTGGCTCGTTTTTCTAAGCATGTTGTGCTCTTATTTTGCTGCTCTTCAATAGTTCACTGAACACATCTCTGAGCATGCAGTGGTGTTTTTCCCTAATTGCCTGACTGGATGACTTTGGAGTTCAGCCATCTTTGGAAATAACAACCATTGAAGACAAATAAGAGCTGGCTGTTACTTTTGGAGAACCAGAACCTTTTTAATTTTGCAAAATAAAATGACTATGTTTGCAGGAAACAGAAGGCAAAAATGCAAAACAAGTGAGGTGTTTGATATTTGTG
The DNA here is from genome assembly GCF_018320785.1 of Cheilinus undulatus. Taxonomy (NCBI): domain Eukaryota; kingdom Metazoa; phylum Chordata; class Actinopteri; order Labriformes; family Labridae; genus Cheilinus; species Cheilinus undulatus. Next base: position 1,244,908 of record NC_054872.1, read on the forward strand.
GTAAAACTGTTCCAAGTGAGTTTGTCTAGCAGGAATAAAAATACACAACAAAGAAGTTTTTAAATTTTGTTGGCTTGAAAAAGGCACAATTATTCCCCCAACAGTTTGAAACCTGCAAAACTTCACAGCTTCATGATACCAGAGAGTGTCCAGGTCTGTAGCGTGAATGTGGCAGAATAAATAAACGTGTAAATGAGTGCCATTATTTTATTTAGAGACCGAATGCACCCTCAGAGATGGAACCTACAGTGTGGACATGTGTGTTTGGGAAACTGACCTATTCTAGGTTTTGTGTTAAATACATGCACAGTGACTCTACAGCAGGGGTTCTCAACGCTGGGGTCGGGACCCCCATGGAGATCACGAGACACTAAAATGGGGTCTCCAGAAGCTTTAAAAAAACTAAGCACATGTTAGAATTACACTGTTGCCACTGTACACTAATTTTGAACCTGTTATTATAAATGAGTGTGTTTGTGAATTAGACAGTTTCATTTTGGCTCATTTGCACGTTTAGAGGGCGCTAATTCTTTCCTGAGCCAGGCCCTGACTCTTTGACCTTTTCTTAGAGGTACAAATGATGCAAACATTGTTTCATGGTTAGAATTTCCCAGGATTATCTCTTTATTTTCCTCCACTTCTGTGCTGTAGGTGAACTTTGATAAATACTGCTGTTATTTATTATTCCTATTACAGTGTGCACCATATTTATGAGCCTCCATATTCTCCATCACTAATTCATACAAACACAGTGAGTATGTTTGACGGAGAGTGCTGCCATTTATTCCCCTTACATATTCACGCCGTCAGCCTTCTTTGCAGCAGAGCCCGATGTGGCTGAGCGCAGCATTTATCAAACACACTCACACACACACCTCAGTCCGGCCCTGCGGAGTGTTTGATCACAAACTGTGACCAATTCAGCTCAAACCCTCCGACTGTCAGAAACAACATGTGGCACATTGTTCAATCAGGAAGCTTTTTAATGAGCTCATGTAGGCTGACTGATGCTCGCCGCAGCTTCTGAATAATCTCCATAGTTGTGGAGTTTTCACTGAGGTACCGCTGGGATGGATGTGAAGGAAGGTGTCAGTGTTTAAGAGCACAGACTTTTGCTTTCATAGGAATCTTCAGACGTCATGAAGATGTGATGTTTGAACACGACGGGAGAATAGGAGGCACTCCAGCTACTAAAACACCTCAAGTCCAGTGGTGAAATTTCCTGGCTCCTAAATATTCCACAGTCAACTGTCAGTGGTAGTAAAGTAAAGTAAAGTAAAATCATACTTTATTAATCCCTGAAGGGAAATTCACAACATTATAACAAAGTGGAAGAGACTGGGAACGACAGCAACTCAGCCACCAAGTTGTAGGCCATGTAAAGTGGCGGAGCGGGGTCAGCGGATACTGAAGTCATAGTGCGCTGAAATCGCCAACTTTCTGCAGAGTCAATGGCTACAGACCTCCAACCTTCATGTGGCCTTCAGATTAGCTGAAGAACAGTGGTAGAGAGCTTCATGAATGGGTTTCCATGGCTGAGCTGCTGCATCCAAGCCATACATCACCAAGTGTAATTCAAAGCGTGGGATGCAGTGGTGTAAAGCACGCCGCCACTGGACTCTAGAGCAGAGGAGACGCCTTCTCTGGAGTGACCAGTCACGCTTGTCCGTCTGACAATCTGATGGACCAGTCTGGGTTTGGTGGTTGCCAGGAGAACGGTACTTGTCTGACTGCATTGTGCCAAGTGTAAAGTTTGGTGGATGGGGGATTATGGTGTGGGCTTGTTTTTCAGGAGCTGGGCTTGGCCCCTTAGTTCCAGTCAAAGGAACTCTGAATGTTTCAGCATACCAAGAGATTCTGGACAATTCCATGCTCCCAACTTTGTGGGAACAGTTTGGGGATGGCCCCTTCCTGTTCCAACATGACTGTGCACCAGTGCACAAAGCAAGGTCCATAAAGACATGGAGGAGAGAGTTTGGTGTGGATCAACTTGACTGGCCTGCACAGAGTCCTGACCTCAACCCCATAGAACACCTTTGGGATGAATCAGAGCAGAGACTGAAACCAGGCCTTCTGGTCCAACATCAGTGTGTGACCTCACAAATGTGCTTCTGGAAGAATGGTCAAAAATTCCCATAAACACACTCCTAAACCTTGTGGAAAGCCTTCCCAGAAGAGTTGAAGCTGTTCTAGCTGCAAAGGGTGGACCGATGTCATGTTAAACCCTGTGGATTAAGAATGGGATGTCACTGTAGTTCATATGTGAGTCAAGGCAGGTGAGCAAATACTTTTGGCAATATATAGTGTAGCTTTGCTTGCTACATAACTAACATTGTCTCATGAGCCAATGTAGCTATGTAGATAACATACCTATGTATCTTAAATAGCTGCTTTATGAGCTTAGCTTAAGTTACTTAGCTACATTAGCTATATTAGCTACACAAGTCCATTATCTTTAGCTTAGCTAGCTTTAGCAACATGAGCTTTAATAAATGCAAACTTAGCTATGCAGATGGTGTAGATAAGTAGCTAAAGTAGCTTCTTTTAAATATCCTTTTTTCCCCATTTCTGCCTCTTATTTTTGCTACTTTTTCCAATTTTGCCACTTTTCACCCATTTAAGCTACATTTTCCCATTGGATATTGTTTTTTTCCCTTTTTTGCCCACTTTTACTAACCTTGCAAAGCAGATGGACACGCCTGTTTCCTTGTTTTTCTGCAGGGAATCCATCTTACAAAGCTCCCGTCTGAACCTTTTTGCCCATTTTTGCCATTTATTTCCAATTTTGCCACTTTTATCCCATGTTGCAATTAAATACCACTTGTTTCCCATTTTTTGCTGATTGGGCCACTATTGACTGCTTTTTGACCATCTTAGTCACTTTTAACTCAATTTTTTTGCCACTTTTGGACCATATTTTGCCAGCTGTGACTCATTTTTTGTCACTTCTCACTCATTTTTGCTGTTTCCTGACCCCTTTTCCACTTTTACCCCCTTTTCACCCCTTTTTTGGTGCTTTTGACCATTTTAGCCACCTTTAACTCATTTTTATTGCTACTTCAAGCTGTTTTTGCCACTTTTCACCACTTAGACTGTGGCTCTTGCAGAGGTATTTCTTAACAGTTTGGCCTTGGGTTGAGCAGGGTTGAGTGACACTGCCATAGAGACAGACCAGCTGTGGTTGGAGCTGCAAAACTGACTAGAAACAGACAAAATTAGCTCTGCAGGGGCGTCCAGAGTTTTTGTTGTTTTAAATCAGCAACATCTATTTTATTTCTATTCAGCAGAGCTTCATTCTTAACTACATAAACTTTAATTTTTCAGCACACTAAAAGTGATTTTTATTTTCAGGGAAAAAAGGCACGCTGAAGCTTTGATTACATGGTAAAGAGGTGATATTCAGGTGTTTGACTCTTGTTCCAAAGGTACAGGCCTGTAGTTTGAGTTTATGTGAAGCTGTCTATCATAGTCAGAGACAAATGGATGTGTTGAGTGCAGCTCTGTGACAGCTGATTAATGTGAGAGCTGCTGAACGCCATGATAAATCTACATATTATCCTCCTGGCTCCTCTGTTCATGACGCTGCAAGTGTCTGCGGCTCCATCACAGATGAGCTCTGGCGCTGGCCGTATTCCCGAAGGACGGGGCCAATGTTATGTTGATGACGGAGACGTGGCAGGATGTGTGTATGCGTGGCACATCGTACATACACGTATGAAGGGGGAGTGTGTTTATGTGCGCGGCGATGGGATGCATTAACATGGAATAATGAAAAAGAGAGGAGCACCTTGCATGTTGTAATGTGCACCCGTCAGCTGAAGGGCTGTTAGGGCTGCAGAGGCTCCATTAGTGTGATGGAGGTGAGCAGCAGCAATAAAGCATCCGTCAGTGTGATCATGAAGGCACCGTGATGGAAGGCCCATGGACGGAGCAGGAAGTCACCCGGTTAGCTCCTGGTATGGAGGTGAGAATGTCGTAACGGCAGAGTCCGGGTGCTCCTCCTGTTCAGTTTCCACATTCTACCAGAGTCAGGGGATGACACGTGCTTTTCCTACGATGGCACACACTCAAGAGACGCTCCTTTGGAGACAAGAGAGGTTTCATACTGCTGTACACTCAGTGTAACTGTGAATAGCAGGGACTGTCACCAGAGATGCTCTGTACCAGCTTTTTTACATCACCTGGACAAACTGGCAGGGATTTTCATATCTGTTCAAACTAATATTTAAATTTTAAGCTTAAATCTGTCGATACTGACATCACAACGACAATACTACCCAAACCTAACCTTTCCAAACAAAGTATGAGGACAGCTGAGCAACAGAAGAAGCAATGGATGGTTATACGGTGACTTTCAGCTGAGTATGTCCGTGGCTGTGGTGTTTATACATGTTATATGGTTAAATATTAACATGTTCTCCTTCTTCTTCTTCTTCCTCTGAATCAACAGACTACACAGTTTTGGCACATAACTGCCCTCTACAGTCTGAAATCATAACTGCTATTAAGGGGGTGTCCCATTTCTAAGTACCAGATGGCCCTTACACTTGGTTTAGAGGGGGGAGCTCAGACTGAGGGTTGAGCTTGAGGGTTAGATTGAGGGTTAAGGGAAGAACTGGGATTCAGCCTTAGTCCAGTCATCAGCTAAATCTTGCTTCTGGCCTTGTTGTAGCCCTGGAGTAGTTCCTTTGTTGAGGGTTTTATCCACATTTTTCTCCACTTTGTTCACCAGTGTAAGAAAACCACCAATAAAAGTTTCTTTATTCAGCAGGATCTGGGTTTTCCTGCTGCTCTGAGTAAAGCTGATGTAAGGTAGGGGGGCTGTGATTGGATGACAGGGGTCATGTGACAGACGTGATGGGCCACAGGCTGATCTAGGATCAGTAAAGTGGTTGAAGAGCCATAATGTGAATGAACAGGAATAGTGGTGCCTACTAGTGCTGAAGATACGAGCCGTCAGCTGATCCATGACTGTGTGCTTCTCTCATGTTGGACTTGGCTGCCGTTGTGATTCCTCAGGGCTCTTTTAGGTTTCACGTCTTTAATAAATTAAAAATAAACTTTTTTCCATGATGTTCTGTTTTCACAGATGCGTGGTTAAACAATGTTATGCTTAACTACACCTGGAACATTTGCTGTGGTCTCTACTGCACAAACAGGCCAAATAAATCTATTGTGAAGAATTATAATTGAAGTGATTAAGACACAGAGGGCATTCACAGCAGAAATAATGGGGCTGTTTGAATGTGAGGGAGGAGACTAAAGATTATGACAGGGACACAAAAACAGAGATCAACCACAGCAGCAGGGTCCAGCAGAGCTTTTTATTCCCTGCCAATCCAGAAAGCAGCCAGAGCTGATCAGGAATCATCAAACTGCTCTGCAGGCTCTCTGAGGTTCCAGTCTTTGGACTGAGAGGCCATGTTGGCAGGTTCAGGTGCTGCCGTTTGTCTTTTGGGGAGCGGGCTGCTCTGAAAGTGATCAGAGAGGAGAAACACTAAGGTCCTCTACGTCTTGGACAAACAAGACAGCCTCCTGGCCCGGGCTGCTTTTAAAGCCTGGAAGACTGTGCAGCCAAGTAGACTCAGACTGGTTTCTGCTGCCAGATGTTTTAGGATCCCCTGCTGCTCAGAGTTAGAGCCAGAGCTGCTGGATTCACTGTGGGCCTGGATGTGGCTCTGCAGTTTAACAGCCTCATGAAACAGAAATGACGAGGGTTAAGGCACCTTTACCACCTTAATAAAGCCATGTCAAAGCTGATCTAATTCTGCAACAGCTCTCAGCAGAGAGAATGACGTCTGTCTCACTTCCACGGAGGGTTCTTCTCAGTTTTCTGTGCAGTATAACGTTGGCAGCAACCACAGTTCTCTCATGAGAAGCATCTAAACCCAGCAGCAACTAAGTGGTTGATAAATGAAACCTGCAGGGCTCCACACTAACTTTTTTTACTAGGAACACAGTGGCCCCTAACTCAAAATTTTAGGGGTGCGAGCAGAAAATTTAGGGGCGCACACAGTAAATCCACTTGCAAAGTAAATATTCACATTTGATGCAACTGGGAGTGGAGTTGCACTTTCATTACACCGGTCATGGCACATTTTATTAGGGCCCTATGAAATCCGTTTTATTTGTTGCCAAATTCTGTGTTTAAATTTTTCCTAATTCCGTTTTATTTTTTTTGGAATTCAGTTTTTTAACCTTTCCACTAATGTTACCAGAAAAAAGAGTCTCCTTTTTATGTAAAGAATCAAATGTTCACTAATTAAATGGAAATAACCTTAATTTTATTGAAAAAGGGCCACAGTTGGCCCAGGAGCCATTGTTTGGATAACCCTGATATAAAATAATCATAACCAGTCAGATATTCCCAACATTATAAGACACATTCACGTGTTTAACCACATCCTAACTGATGTTTAATGTAAATGAAGAAATCCTTCTGCTCTCTCAAACACAGTGATAGTAACTTAATAACAAGGTCACATTAAAGTCGAATAGTTAAAAGTAAACCTGTTAATAAACTTGTATTAACTCTCACAGTCTGTAACAGTCCATGCAGTCTGATTCTGCATTGTTCTCCTCCTGACTGTAACGGTTCTCTCCTCATCTCCTTCGCTGTCTGTCCGTCTGCCTCATATCAGAGCGCTACGTTAATCCAGACACGTGTTGGCTCGTTAAGCAACCAAAGAGAACTACAGTATCCACTGGAGAAATTTTTAAGCAAATTGTTATTCCAATTTAACTTCATTTAGACTACGGGACTACATAAAATCTCGAGTCCGTCCGACTTAGTTTTTAGCCTCTGAAGGGTGAGCGGCGTGAGGTTAGGCACACTGCACAGGTGGTGTGGTGAGGTAAAATAACTCGAAGCACGGATGAGTTTTCTTGAAGGTGGGACATTGTGTCCCATGGTACTGCCCCGTATGGGGCTACGTGATGTTCGCCGGTGTTTCGGGCAGCCGCTTTGACATGCTGTTATTGTTTAAGAGGTGGCAGGGTGAGTGAGAGACAAGTAGTGTTCCCCTGGGAACATATTCCTCAGATATACAGCGCTTCACAAATGTATTAGACCCCCTGTCATATCTGTCTCAGAGACCATCCAGCATCATGAAGTGCTTTAATGTCGACTCTTTCATTTTCAGTCAGCTCTCCACGTTTTACCATTTTGAACAGGAATGAGGAGTTTCAGACTGAATTCTCCCAAATCTGAGCCAGCTCACTGGGCTTCTCTGAGAAGTCAGAAATGAATCAAGCATAACATTCAACCACTAAAACTCATTTTTCTGTTCAGGAATGACAGTAAATAACAATAATTTGACATATTAATCAAGAAATATTGATTAATAAATATAATAAATATATAATAAATATTGCTTTACTATTTTTTCAGTTTTTTGTAAATCAGTGAATTTGAAAATTCATGGATAACAATAATAATTCTATTTTAGCATTAAAAATATCATTTGAGTTAAAGAGCTTCTACATATTGGTGTATTAACCATTGCAGAAACATCAAAAATGATTTTGGTAATTACCAATGCTGTTCATTTAGGGCAGCTGTGGCAGAAACCTGACTTTGGTTAGGGTTAGGGTGGTCTAATACATTTGTTAAGCACCGTATATATATGTATATATATGTGTGTGTGTGGGGGTGTGTGTGTGTGTGTGTGTGTGTGTGTGTATAGTATATGCAGCACAGAGTAAACCATTGTCATGTCTGTTTTTCTCATTTCTTTCAGCTTTTGTGTCTTTGTAACAGAAACTGTGATGTGGCCTTCAGGGACAGAATAAAGAGCGCTGTAGGGTGTATGAGGAGAGCTCGTACAGCTGTGTGTGTAGATTCATCTCTGTTTGTCTGGTTACAGGTTATGTCATGTGACTGACAGCTATGACCACCCTTGGCATTATCTGTCACTGTTTTGGTAGGGAGCTTGGGGAGTTTTCATCCTGTTTATGTAGATTTAAGTCATTTTAAAGAGAAGTTGTAAATACGTAATGATTCTCCTGCTGGTTCATCTCCTGAACCTGAGAGTCTCTCCTGCTCACATCACCCCCTCCCCGTCTCTCTCTGGATCCTGATCCTCTTCTCCACAGTATCACATGCTCTGGTTGGTGTGTAGGAAGTAAAAGCAGCTCTGCAGACAGCTGGCTGTGCTGTGGTTGTCTGCTGAGGCTCTGGAGGCCTGCTCCTGCCAGCTCTCTGTTAATCATCATCCACTTTTATTAGTCTGAAAAAACAACAACCTGCTGGCTTTAATTGGCGCTGGTTAAGAGAGAGAGAGCGTCAGGAAAAGCTCCCGTGAGAAATCCCACTCACCCCGCCTAAATGACACAGAGCGCCGCACGAGCATCTTCAGACCCTGGCAGAGCGCCCGCTCCCCCCGCCTGGCCTCGCCTGAAGCTGACTATTGATTGATTTGTGCTGAGCGTGTTTTTTTTGTTTTCCTCCAGAGTGTGGGCTGCTGGGAGATTCGACCTCTGACTCCACATGTGTCCTGGTCTGTGTAGGATGAACATGGAGGACACGTCCAGGTGGGAGTGTTTGCTTTGTTGTTGGCGCCACACAGGACGGGTCAGTGTGTAAAGAGCTGGGCGGGATTACTCCCACAATTAATCAGTGACATTCCCACAGAAGAGAAGCAGTCTGCTCTCCTCTCCTCTTTACCTCATGGGAAGCTAGGCTATGTTAGCATGCTAACGCTATCAAAAACACAGTAAGAATAACAGACAATATGTCTGCTTTACACCAGAACCAGAGTCAGATGATTTAAAGATTTCATCTTTAGATATCGGTGCACAAAGACAAGATTTAAGCAGACATAAATGAATGTATCACACAGGAGTAATCAGGAAGAGCAGAGGTCCTCAACCTTTTCAGCCCGTGACCCCAAAATAAAGGTGCCAGAGACCGGGGACCGCCACTGTACCTGAAGGTGGTTGACCACAAACATGAACATTCAAGAACAGTCCCGTGGAGACAAGGCCGGCCATTAGGGGGGATAAAGGAGGAGGTTTCTGGGGCCCTGCCAGACTGGAGGACATGGAGGTCAGCAAAACCATGGTCCACTGTAAAGTTCAGCTGTGGAATCCATATCTTATGATTAACCTGAAAAATAACCCCTCTTATCAATAAACAAATGTCTTTTTGTTTATTTGTGTGGTAAATAGCCTTCTTAAAAATGTCTGTTTAAAATGGGTTAAAAAATGGCTGAAATCAGTTAATTATGGCAAAAAAAATGGAGGAGAAAGTGGTGAAATAGGATTTTTAAAGTAGCAGAAATTAGTTAGAAGTGGCAAAAATAAGCACAAAGTGGCAACAATGGATTTAAGTGGCAGAAATGGCACAGATAGTAGTAAAATGGGACCAAAAAGTTTTTTAAATGCCTTTAAATTGGCAAAATGAGTGGACATTTTTTTTAAATGGGAAGAAAAATTGATATGAACTGGCAAAAAGGATTCACTGAGACATACAAGTAGACAGAAATGGGTTAAACTGGCAAAAATGAGCTATCAAAGAGTGAAATGTGGTTCAAAACAGGCAAAAATCGGCATAAATGTGGTTAAAAAAGGGGTTAATAATGGTCATAATGGGTCAACAGAGCCAACAGTGATGTGAAGTGGCGAGAATTGGTTTAGAAGTGAAAAAAACAGGAGGAAAAAAGTGATGTTTGACAAAATTGACAGAAATTGGTTTTATGTGGCAAAAATGTGTTAAAATTGGCAAATCTGATGGAAAAAATGATAAAAATAGGTCAAAATTTTGTAAAATCGGCGTAAAGTGGCAACAGTGTAATTTCAAAATATTCTTTGGTTTTTTTAGGGCATCTGGACCCCCTCTCAGTGTCTCACGACCTTCAATGGGGTCCCAACCCCAACGTTAAGAACCCCTGAGGAAGAGGAGAGTAAGCCTGACCTTCCAAAGGCACTTATCCATGGATGGACCACTTTAAAACTGGGGTTCAATTCAGGGGTGGAAAGTTCTGAGTTACATTTACTCAAATTACTGTAATTGAGTACTTTTTAGAGTACTTTTTAGAGTACTTTTACTTCTACACTGGACTGTAACTGAAATGCTCTCCACTGTGAAGATGATTGACAGTGCTGATCCACCAGTGTAAGTTCATCACTGTGAAGAGTCAATGATCTAAGCTCCACCCACTGTCGTCTCAAATCCAGGGGGCGTGTGTTTGGGGTTTCCCATCATGCCCTTGGGCAGAGTGTTTGGATGTGTTCTGATGCTGTCTATGGTCCCTGCAGCATGAGTAAAGTGGTCCACTGAGTATCTTCCTGTGACTGTAGGTCTTTGGCTTCAGCTTTAGCTAAATGTAGACAGTCCTCATTTAAGTCCTCACCTTGGGTCAAATCCTAAATAACTTTGCTGCGTGCAGATTTTCAGCTGAATTTTTACCTAGAGAGCCTTTAGCTTTCTCATGAGGATACGTTTGTCAGATTCTCACTGGTTCCAACCTGAATGAGTCTGACTCTGATGACAGAACGCTCTGCTAATCCCTGAGTTATTGTATTGATGCATGGTTTATATTTAACTCATAACTTTGGGCTTCTGAAGACATTTTAACCTGGGTTCATGAGGGTTATAACAACCCTGAGCACTGTAAAGCCAGTTTCTGTATTGATCTGTTTAATGTTAGAGGGCTTTAATCCACAGAAGCTCCTCGGGCGTCATTTTACTCTTTAAATTAAACATACAGGCTTCGGCCTTCCTCTTGAATGCTGATCAGGCAGGAGTTTGATCTGCTAGAATAAAAAACAAGCTCTTTGCACCAGCGGTTAACCCGAGCTGGACTGATTTTAGAGTTGGTAATGTCTCAAATGTCTCTGAGACGGCTCGGACTGCACATGTGGGCTATCTTTATAACAACGATCGTCGGTTTAAATATTCAGTGGATGTACTGAGAGCTACTGGCCTGTAGAATAAAGATGAGAGGAAGCTGGTAGGGAGCCGGGTTGGGATGGGATGGGATGGGGGGCTGACACAGCTTCTGGGCCAGATGATAGAGCTATAATTTCCTTTGGAGCAACGATAACAGTGGATACCTGCCAAAGAAGGGGAGCAGAGGGCTGATAATAGCAGGACTGCTTGAATATTTAAAGCGCTTTTCTTCTGCTGGAGATATATGCCAAAGAATGAATAAATCCACGACATTGTTTCATTTTTCCGCTCACTTTTTGGCAGTTGGCTCGGTTCTCTCGGTTCAGCAGATGACCCTTTGTGAAATTAAATGTTCTTTCAAACACGGTCAGTCCAGCTGAACAAACCTTTAAACACGGGCTCCCTGAAGAAAAATGAGGGGAGGAAGTCTGGAGACCCGGCTGACTGTACGCTTTGAAGAGTTGAACTTGAATTCACATGAATGTAGAAAAACAACAAACCAAAGTTTGATCAAGTTCAGACAAAGTTCCTCTGCTTACTCACAGACATAGTTATTCATAACAGCTGGTTTGGATTTCATCAGCAGAACAGGCTGATATTCTACTGGATGGAAACATGTGACACTGGATTATGGAAGCCCTGATGGACAAACATCCCTGTGTTTTTACTCCATAAAGGCAAACATGAGCAAAATGTGTTGTTTTGGTTCTTGA